>NC_132886.1:10306767-10426767 GCF_030463535.1 Salminus brasiliensis
TGATCACTTTCCCAGTGTCAGCAGACTGTCTTCATCTGACTCTGTTCACTCATGTAGTTCACTGTGATGAAGCTCACACTGACCAAACGTCTGATCTATGAGTCCTTCACTGAAGTTCATACCTTTATTCTTCTCTTTGTCTTTTTCTTGGAGTGTCAGAATCATATGTGTTGAAGCTCTTCTCAGAGTTACTGAATATCCAGCAATTTAAATCCGCTCTTACTGAGAATAAGAAGGTTGTTATTCCATCTGAACTTCCTGATTCCGTCAGTTTCACTTTCTCGTACCTGATGTGAGGTCACTTCCTGTTCACCTGTTATCAGTGCTGGAATTAGTGCTCACACATACTCAAATACAGCATGTATTAATATGTATTACATTTAAACAGACTGGATGACAATCAAACATGTATTTATGTATTTATGAGATATTAAAAGCACATTTTTAGTGTGTTTATTATAAGGATGATCAGGGATTTTGCTGCGCTAACCTGCTATCAGAATTATTGTAAATATGAGTTCCCGACTTGGAGGTTGCACACAAAGTTGTAATTTTTAGTGACGAATTTGGAGATCATTTTGAGACTCAAGTTACAGAGTTCAGGTGCCCTTCACCAAACATGGTGAAGAAGAATCAGTACTGGATGGTGAATATTTCTTTAATTTAATGCTGCACATTAACATTGTTACACTAGCCGTCATTTTTCCTGTCACTCCCAAAACTCAGCACTTGTAATTCCAACTATAAAAGTGGGAAGTGAGATCTTCCGACTAGCATGTGAACATGACATTAGCATGCAAACAATGTCACAGAGCATTCAGAATGAAAGGAGGAAACTTCTGGAGGAAACTTGAAGCACAACGCAGGTCTGACTTTCTTATACCTGGAAGTGCAGAGCTCAGGTCATCTGACCGCTGTGACTACCTACTAGAAGTGTTGGTTTTAACCAGGTCCCCAGCTTTTCCCCTCCAAAGCATGCCACCGGAAGTGAGCTGCTTAAGCATGAGAGGACCCTTCAAGAGAAGCTGTCATTCACTTCCACTCATTTCAGAGTGTCTTAATAATATAGGTATCCCCAAGACCTTCCTCAGCTGTGTCTGTGAGCAGAGAGTATAAAGTTGTTTTCTATTTCTATTTACTGTGAGTTTGCTAATTAGAGTAACACTGCTGCTCTACTTCTTCTGTCCACTCTCGTCCTCTATAGGAACTGTGCTGAGAGTCCTGTTGTCTCCATTTAGCAAACTCTCTTATCCAAAGCGACTTACAAAAGTGTTTCATTATTTACTGGGAAAAATACCCTTAGCTAGTTTGTATAGACTAGAATCTAAAAGATACCTCTGAGCATAGATACTACTGAACACAGAAGTCAGTATAGAGACCACAATTACTACTCTTCGCCCAAGTACTCTTGGAAGAGATGAGTCTTCAGTTGTTGTTTGAAGACAGTGATGGGAATGTTGTGAAAAAACACCAACATTACTGTAACACACTCTCTCCCTTTTCACATTGCTCCCTAGCTGGGCTCTGCGTTGTGAACACATTAAAGAAAGAACCATGGAGCACAGAATTGTGGTACATCAGCTGGTGGCGTTGCTTTATTAGCCGACTTGGGCAGCAGCTTGTCATCTCCATAACAGAACACAATACTGTGTTTTATACAAGTTCAGTTTCAAGCTCAAACTTACATTAAATTAAATCATAGCAAACCACGTTTATTGTCACATCACATTACACAGGTGTAATAGTGAGTGAAACACTAAGGTGCATGGTCCATCATGATAGTAAGACCCCAAATATTTACAAAATAGAAATACTAAATATATACACCTTGACTATATGACATTATACATATACTATAAACACATTATATGTCTTGTCTCTGTCCAATAAAAACATGCATCTCCAAAATGGTGACTTTACAGGGGAAGGCAAAAATGTTCTTAACTTTGAATGGAAATCAGATTAATCCAGCTTAATCCAGGAAATTTGAGCAATTCTATCGGTCTATTCATGCACAAATATTTAAACGATCATGGTGAAGAGATGAGCATGGGTTGAGTATACTGCCATCTTAACAACACCACCATACATTAATAAGTTCCATTTATGGGAACTAATGTGTATGGGAGGACAGTGGGAGAGAAGGGTAAAATGCAGGAGAATTCTGGGGAAAATAAAAAGCTACAGGCATCCACCCAGCACTAGGTCATTAAAAAGAAGTTGAAAAAAACAATGGCAATTTATTTGCATTAACCTGCAATAAAAGTTAAACATGCTTTTTCTGTAAATAGTAACAGTATGTATCTGCATTTAAATTTAGGGGCAGAGATGGCACCGGGATATTGAGGACAGGGTTGTGGGTTCGATACCCAGCTCAGCAAGATGCCACTGTTGGGCCTTTGAGCAAGGTCCTTCACACTCTCTGCTCCATGGGCACCGCAGCAATGGCTGCCCACCGCTCTGGGCATGTGTGGTCACTGCCGCTGTGTGTGTTTGATCACTTGTGTGTATGTGCGTGTGCTCACTATACGGATGGGTTAAGGCGAAGGCCAAATTCCATCTGTGTACAACACTAATGGTGAATCTTGTCTTGTCTTAAATGATTTAAAACCTAAATAAACTAATGATTATGCTGATTAAAATGACAGCCATACACACATGGACAAAATTGTTGGTACCCCTTGGTTAATGAATGAAAAACCCACAATGGTCACGGAAATGACTTGAATCTGACAAAAATAATAATAAATTAAAATTCTATGAAAATACACAAATAAAAATCCGACACTGATTTTGAATAATTCAACAGAATTATTTTAAAAAGTAAACTTATTAAACAGGCCTGGACAAAAATGATGGTACCACTGAAAATAATTAACTAATTAGCATCACAGGTGGACTACAATCTTGTAATCAGTGAGTGGGCCTATATATAGGGCTACAGGTAGTCACAGGTAGGCAGTGGTGGCTCAGCGGTCAGAGCGCTGGGATATCGATAACAGGGTTGTGGGTTCGATTCCCGGGCTCGGCAAGCTGCCACTGTTGGGCAGCAAGCTGCTCCCGGTCCTTGAGCAAGGCCCTTTACCCTCTCTGCTCCCCAGGCGCTGGAGTTGGCTGCCCACCGCTCTGGGTGTGTGTGTGTGTACTCACTGCCCCTAACACATGTGTGTGTTCACTACCAGATGGGTTAAATGCGGAGGACACATTTCGCTGTACAGTGACAAATACGTGCACCCTTACCTTTACCACTGTGCCGTTGACATGGTGTGTACCACACTCAACATGGACCAGAGGAAGAAAAGGAAAAAGTTGTCTCAAGAGATTAGAAAGAAAATTATAGACAATCATGTTAAAGGCAAAGGTTATAAGACAGGTTATATCTCCAAGAAATTTTATGTTCCTGTGACTACAGTTGCACATATTATTCAGAACTTTAAGATCCATGGGACTGTAGTCAACCTCCCTGGACATGGCCGCAGGAGGAAAATTGATGACAAATCAAACAGAGGGATAATACGAATGGTAACAAAAGAGCCCTGAAAAACTTCTAAAGAGATTAAAGGTGAACTTCAAACTCAAGTAACATCAGTGTCAGATCGCATCATCCGTCATTGTTTGAGCCAAAGTGGACTTTATGGGAGATGACCAAGGAGGACACCATTGTTTAAAACAAATCATAAAAAAGCCAGACTGAAGTATGCCAAACTACATGTTGACAAGCCCCAAAGCTTCTGGGAGAATGTCCTATGGACAGATGAGACAAAATGGAACTTTTTGCCAATGCACATGAGCTGTGTGTTCACAGAAAAATGAAGCATATCAAGGAAAGAACACTGTCCCTACTGTGAAACATGTAGGAGGCTCTGTTATGTTCTGGGGCTGCTTTGCTGCATCTGACACAGGGTGTCTTGAATCTGTGCAGGGTACAAAGAAATCTCAAGACTATCAAGGGATTCTAGAGAGAAATGTGCTGGCTAGTGTCATGAAGTACTTTCTAGTTTTGGTCACCAGATGTCGCTAATGCGTACTCTTTCATGAAGCTTACCTATTAGCACTACCTCCGTCACACACACTCAAAGCCTGTATGTCTCTGTATGCTGAACATCTTGTGGAGATACAATTACAGTTTCAGCTTAATTCAACCCGTGACTGTCCGTCATCTATCCCTCTGTCCAGGGATGACTGAGATTTTGCTCAACTTACTGACATCACAAACTCATCAAACCCAACAGAACTTTTATTCAGACTGTTTGGAGATGCTTTCAGTTCCTTACCTGTTAAAACTACAATACTGACCTCTGACCCTGATCCTACCTTCTCAGTGACAGTGAGAGGATCAGAGGTCACTGTGGTCACAGTGTTAGAAATCTGAATCCCAGCAGATCTTTGGTCTTTTTACTGTGTGCTCTTCATTTTCTGTAAAGTTACTGAGTCAGCATTACTGAGTCATTCAACAGTTCTCTATTCTGATTTAAAGGAGAATCTCATCCATAACAGTAGATTATAAAACTAAATGTAAATTAGTATCATTTGATTACTGTGATCATTTTGTTCATTTATAGAATCAGAAATCATTCCATCTGTTCCTTCCTATTCTTCTCATTACAGTTACTAATACATATTTATGCATAGTTTGATACGGGTGAGATGATCAGTGGAGATGAGTTTTTACCTCCATCATTACGACACGGGCCAAAGTATGGATAGAGTTTCTCAATGAAAGACTGACCAGTGAAAGAGTAGATATGAGACCTGGCCTCCACATCATAAAAGGAGACCAGACCCTCCTCATAATCCACAAACACCCCCACCTTCTGGGGCTTCTCTCTCAGGGTGAGGAGAACAGAGGGACCAGCACATGCCTTATACTTATTCCCATTCCTCAAAATTACAATCCAGCATCCATTCTGTGGGTTAAGGTTATTTCCACCCTTCCTGTTAATGGACTCTCTGGCCACTCCTAAAGTCCAGTTAGTTTTCCCACTGACCTGCACCTCATAGTAAAATCTCCCTGAGGAAAATCCCTCTTTTCCCAGAACAGAAACACATTTATAAAATCTCCTTGGATTGTCAGGAAGATTTTGTTTACTGTCTCCATCTCTCACTTCTTTTCCATCATCGGTCAGGAGGAGATATGGAGAAGCTGTATCAGGATCCAGAGTCACATCCACTGAGAGAAACACACAGTGTGTGATATGATAAAGAATACAATAGAAAAGCTCCTAAAATAATAAAGACAGAGACCAATCAGAAATCCCACTGTACCTGCATACTGCTGAATCCTCTTCAGTTCTGTTGAGACTAATTACAATAAAGAAGAATATTCATTAGATTTTAAACAGTTGATTCAAAGCTAATCTTAGACTCAAATAAAGCTTCAGAATGAAGAAACACAACAGATCTTCATGAATCACTTCATTTTCATCCAGCATCTTCAATAAGATTCTTTCTGCTACAGATTTCTGTCTGGAGAACATGCTGAATAGGAAAGTTCCTCACCTGATTCTCTGATCTTCTCATTCAGAGTTTTAGTGAGTTCTTCATTCAGACTCTTCTGAAGTTCAGACAGAGCGCTCCTCACAGTCTCTGCACTCAGATGAGGGTCAATACTGAGGTCAGTCCAGGTGCTGGTGTGTGGGGGGCTGCAGAGGGAGGGGTAAATCTACAGTCCAGCAGGAGAGAGGACAGATCCCTCAGCATGGGCAGTGTTGTAGTGTGATGTGCTGCATTGCCATTGAGCAGATGGAGGAACACTGACCTGTAGGAGGTGGAGGTGGTCCTCAGTGTGTGAGAGCTGCTCCAGCTCAGTGTCTCTCCTCTGTAGCTCAGTGATTTCCTGCTCCAGATCTTTAATGAGGTCTTCAGCCTGCCTCTCTGCTGCTTTCTGCTTCTCCTCCATCACCTCAAGCAGGTCAGCCTGGCTTCTCTCAATGGAGCGCACCAGAGCAGTGAAGACCTCAACACTGTCTGAAATCTCCTTCTCTGTGTTTCTCTGATGGAAGAACAACTTTTCAGTTCAATCAAATCACAGTGAATAATGAGCATATTATTAATGTCAGTTTGATCCATTCTACAAAATCAAACCTGCAGACTGAAATGACTAGAACACAGATGATGCTTCACCCACTTTTCTGAGCTCTGCTGAGTGTCTGATCTCTCTGATCTTCTTCTGTCTGTCTTGAATCATCTGCTGCACCTCTGTCTGTGTCTTCCCCAGCTGAGTCTGTGAGCAGAGAGGTAAAGAGTTTAGTTTACATTCATTATTGAGTGTTTGCTGGTTAGAGTAACACTAACTCTCACCTTCTTCTGTCCACTCTCCTCCTCTATAGAAACAGTGTTGTGAGTCCTGTGATCTCCTTCAGTGCAGAACAGACACACAAACGTCTGGTCATCTCTACAGAACAGCTCCAGGGGTTTATCGTGCTTCTGGCAGATGTAGTTCTCCAGGTTCTCCACTGGGTTTATTAACTTGTGTTTCTTAAGTCGTAGAACATTATAATGAGGCTCTAAATGAGAATTACAGAAAGACACAACACAATCCAGACAGGATTTCAGGGCTTTCTGCTTTACTCCAGTGCAGACCTCACAGAGAACCTCAGTTTTATCAAGACTACTTTTCTTCTTGAAGTGGTTCACCACCTCTCTCAGTGTTCTATTGACCTTCAGTTCTGGTCTCTTTGTGAATTTCTCTTTACACAATGGACAGTGACACTGCTGACCATCGCCCCAGCATGTTTTAATACAGTTCATACAGAAGTTGTGTCCACATGGAGTAGAGACAGGATCAGTGAACACATCCAGGCAGATAGAACACAGGAACTGATCTTCAGACAGGAGACCACTAGAGTCACGAGATACTGTGTATGAGTAGAAAATAAGAACATGTTTGAGTTGCTCAGCTTCACACCATTCTGTCATACTTTCTTTCTTTTTAATGAAGTTTATTAAATCATCTAAACGAACAGCTTCCCATGTGATCCACAAACGGCCCAACATGGCTGGGACTATGAGTGACTAGATATTATTTGATTGAACCCAAGACAATTTCATAGTGACTCGGACCGCAGATCGCTTCTTTTAGAGAGTCAGTGAGATATTGACTTGTAGAATATTTTAGCACATATTTCTCCACAGTGTGAATAAAAAGTACAGTGTAGATGATAAACAAGCGTTCTGACTGGCTGTACCCTAAACCCGACACACCCCTGACTTCACACTGCTGCTCTTGTGATTGTTTAACCCTGAACTCGACACTGAGAATGTCTAAAGCTTTTCATTCTGTAGTCAATAATCTGAGTTTACTGTGATTCCACTGTACTGATACAGAGAGGATCAGAGTGAAGATCATCCTGACTTGAAGAGAGATACTTCAGTAATGTGTGGATGGACTGGGTTAACATACAGGAAGGTGGTTGTTCTATGCTCTTCCTTCTGCCTTCTTTTAATTGTTGTGATGGAAGTTCAGTCATTTTCTTTTTCCTCCTCCTATTGAACACATTTCAGCAGAAATCACATCACTCAGCTCACACACTTAAGACACACACCTGCCTGCTGCCTTAAACACACTCAAACAAGTATTATATCAATCACGTATACACACACACACACACACACACACACACACTGAGGCTCTGGAGCTCCTGAGATCACACTGTTGTGTATCTGCAGACTGTAAAAACTCTTCTCCTCATTATACTGAGCACTGTCACAGGTCTCAGCTCAGTACTAGCGTTCACAGTGTCTCACTGTCTGCTCTGTTTCAATGAGTGTTTTTACTCCACTCGCTTTTCCCCACTCTGCTTTAACCAGTGAACACAACACACCCACCTTTCACCCTGTTCATCAGCTCAGCTGGCGAGCTCGGTCAGTGAGCAGGAAATATGAGTCCTCTTGTTGGAGACGATAATCACACTGTATTTCAACATCAATATTTCAGCTCTGGATATGAACACTTTCCCAGTGTCAGCAGACTGTCTTCATCTGACTCTGTTCACTCATGTAGTTCACTGTGATGAAGCTCACACTGACCAAACGTCTGATCTATGAGTCCTTCACTGAAGTTCATACCTTTATTCTTCTCTTTGTCTTTTTCTTGGAGTGTCAGAATCATCTGTGTTGAAGCTCTTCTCAGAGATACCGAAAATCCAGCAGTTCATATCCGCTCTTACTGAGAATAAGAAGGTCGTTTTTCCAGCTGAACTTCCTGATTCAGTCAGTTTTACTTTCTCTTACCTGGTGTGATGTCACACCCTGTTCACCTGTTAGAAGTGTTGGTTTTAACCAGGTTCCCAACCTTTCCCTTCCAAAGCATGCCACCGGAAGTGAGCTGCTTAGGCATGAGAGGACCCTTTAAGAGAAGCTGTCATTAACTTCCATTCATTTCAGAGGGTCTTAATAATGTAGGTATCCCCGAGACCTCTGTCTTCTTCAGCTGTGTCTGTGAGCAGAGAGTATATAGTTGTTTTCTATTTCTACTTTTCTATTTACTGTGAGTTTGCTAATTAGAGTAACACTGCTGCTCTACTTCTTCTGTCCACTCTCGTCCGCTTCTTCAGGCCAAACTCTCTCAGCTGTCAGTGCCAGACTCCATGTGTCGGTGGATCATGGATTTTCTGACAGACAGTAGACAGCAGGTGCGGCTGGGGAAGCACACTTCAGACCTCCGGACACTCAGTACTGGAGTCCCACAGGGTTGTGTTCTTTCACCCCTTCTCTTCAGCCTCTACACTAATGACTGTGTCTCCAAAGATCCAGCTGTAAAGATCCTGAAATTTGCAGATGACTCCACTCTGGTGGGCCTCATAGCCAACGGTGATGAGTCTGCTTACAGAAGGGAAATTGAGCAGCTGGTGTCCTGGTGCAGCAACAACCACCTGCTGCTAAACACAGAAAAGACTGTAGAGATGGTGGTGGACTTCCGACGCAATCCACCCCCCCTTCCCCCCCTCCACCTCAACAACACTGCAGTATCAATGGTGGAGTCACTCAAGTTCCTGGGCACCACCATCTCCAAAGACTTGAAATGGGAGAAAAACACCATCTCTATCATCAAGAAAGCTCAACAACGAATGTTCTTCTTGAGACAGCTCAAGAAATTTAACCTGCCACAGACCCTGATGATCCAGTTCTACACAGCGATCATCGAGACCATTATCACAGCCTCCATAACTATCTGGTTTGGTTCCTCCAGCTCACAAGAAAGAACCATACTCCAGTGCATCATCAGGACAGCAGAGAGGATCATTGGATGTAACCTGCCATCACTTCAGCAGATCTACACCAGCAGGGTGAAGAAGCGGGCTGGCAAGATTATATCTGACCCCTCACATCCTGGACACCTCCTCTTCCAGACACTCCCCTCGGGTAGAAGACTGCGGTCCATCAAAACCAGCACAACACGTCATGCTAACAGCTTCTTCCCCAAAGCTGTAGCGCTCCTCAACCACAGTGAACACCTCCCACTGTAAACCTCAAAACATACAACTGAACTGTACCAAACAGCTATTTGCACTCTGAACAGCAATACTGAACAGCTATTTGCACTCTGCCTATTTGCACTATGCCTATTTGCACACCTGTACAGATGTTCTCTTTCTGTAAATATTCAGGTCATCTGTAACTTTCTATATATAATATTTTTCAACCAAATCTGTTTCACATCTCAGCTTCTTCAGCTCTTTGTTACCTTTAGTACTTTAGTTTGACTTTTTTTAATTTATCCCCTACCCTATTTATTGTTTAGTGTCATTTTTAATACTCTAAATAATCTGTGTTCTGTGTTTTTGTTACTTGTCATACGTGTTGCTCTCACCAAGACAAATTCCTTGTATGTGTAACATACTTGGTGAAATAAAGAGATTCTGATTCTGATTCTGTAGGAACTGTGCTGAGAGTCCTGTTGTCTCCATTTAGCAAACTCTCTTATCCAAAGCGACTTACAAAAGTGTTTCATTATTTACTGGGAAAAATACCCTTAGCTAGTTTGTATAGACTAGAATCTAAAAGATACATCTGAGCATAGATACTACTGAACACAGAAGTCAGTATAGAGACCACAATTACTACTCTTCGCCCAAGTACTCTTGGAAGAGATGAGTCTTCAGTTGTTGTTTGAAGACAGTGATGGGAATGTTGTGAAAAAACACCAAAATTACTGTAACACACTCTCTCCCTTTTCACATTGCTCCCTAGCTGGGCTCTGCGTTTTGAACACATTAAAGAAAGGACCATGGAGCACAGAATTGTGGTACATCAGCTGGTGGCATTGCTTTATTAGCCGACTTGGGCAGCAGCTTGTCATCTCCATAACAGAACACAATACTGTGTTTTATACAAGTTCAGTTTCAAGCTCTAACCTACATGAAATTAAATCATACCAAACCACGTTTATTGACACATCACATCACACAGGTGTAATAGTGAGTGAAACACTAAGGTGCATGGTCCATCATGATAGTAAGACCCCAAATATTTACAAAATAGAAATACTAAATATATACACCTTTACTATATGACATTACACATATACTATAAACACATTATATGTCTTGTCTCTGTCCAGTAAAAACATGCATCTCCAAAATGGTGACTTTACAGGGGAAGGCAAAAATGTTCTTAACTTTGAATGGAAATCAGATTAATCCAGCTTAATCCAGGAAATTTGAGCAATTTATGTCTATTCTGTCAATGTCTATTCATGCACAATTATTTAAGCGATCATGGTGAAGAGATGAGCATGGGTTGAGTATACTGCCATCTTAACAACACCACCATACATTAATAAGTTCCATTTATGGGAACTAATGTGTATGGGAGGACAGCGGGAGAGAAGGGTAAAATGCAGGAGAATTCTGGGAAAAATAAAAAGTTACAGGCATCCATCCAGCACTATGTTGTTAAAAAGAAGTTGAAAAAAAACATGAAATGGCAATTTATTTGCATTAACCTGCAATAAAAGTTAAACATGCTTTTTCTGTAAATAGTAACAGTATGTATCTGCATTTAAATTTAGGGGCAGAGGTGGCACCGGGATATTGAGGACAGGGTTGTGGGTTCGATACCCAGCTCAGCAAGATGCCACTGTTGGGCCTTTGAGCAAGGTCCTTCACACTCTCTGCTCCATGGGCACCGCAGCAATGGCTGCCCACCGCTCTGGGCATGTGTGGTCACTGCCGCTGTGTGTGTTTGATCACTTGTGTGTATGTGCATGTGCTCACTATACGGATGGGTTAAAGGCGAAGGCCAAATTCCATCTGTGTACAACACTAATGGTGAATCTTGTCTTGTCTTAAATGATTTAAAACCTAAATAAACTGATGATTATGCTGATTAGAATGACAGCCATACACACATGGACAAAATTGTTGGTACCCCTTGGTTAATGAATGAAAAACCCACAATGGTCACAGAAATGACTTGAATCTGACAAAAGGAATAATAAATAATAATTCTATGAAAATAAACAAATAACAACACTGATTTTGAACCGTGCTTCAACAGAATTATTTTAAAAAGTAAACTCATTAAACAGGCCTGGACAAAAATGATGGTATCACCGAAAATAATGTGACCAAAGGGACATGTTAAATCAAGGTGTGTCCACTAATTAGCATCACAGCTGTTTTCAATCTTGTAATCAGTGAGTGGGCCTATATATAGGGCTACAGGTAGTCACTGTGCTGTTGACATGGTGACATGGTGTGTACCACACTCAACATGGACCAGAGGAAGCGAAGGAAAGAGTTGTCTCAGGAGATTGGAAAGAAAATTATAGACAATCATGTTAAAGGTAAAGGTTATAAGACCGTCTCCAAGCAACTTGATGTTCAAACTCAAGTAACATCAGTGTTAGGTCGCACCACCCGTCGTTGTTTGAGCCAAAGTGGACTTTATGGGAGACGACCAAGGAGGACACCATTGTTGAAAACAAATAATAAAAAAGCCAGACTGAAATTTGCCAAACTACATGTTGACAAGTCCCAAAGCTTCTGGGAGAATGTCCTATGGACAGATGAGACAAGAATAGAACTTTTTGCCAATGCACATGAGCTGTGTGTTCACAGATGGGAAAAATGAAGCATATCAAGAAAAGAACACTGTCCCTTCTGTGAAACATGGAGGAGGCTCTGTTATGTTCTGGGGCCGCTTTGCTGCATCTGACACAGGGTGTCTTGAATCTGTGCAGGGTACAATAAAATCTCAAGACTATCAAGGGATTCTAAAGAGAAATGTGCTGGCTAGTGTCATGAAGTACTTTCTAGTTTTGGTCACCAGATGTTGCTAATGCGTACTCTTTCATGAAGCTTCAGATAATAACCTTTTTCAACACAGATAGGAAGGAAATCTTCAGCGCTTTAGAAAGCTTCAGTTTGCCATCACTACCTCCATCCACCCTATCACACCCACACTCAAAGCCTGCATGTCTCTGTATGCTGAGCATCTTGTGGAGATACAATTACAGTTTCAGCTTAATTCAACCCGTGACTGTCCATCATCTATCCCTCTGTCCAGGGATGACTGAGATGGTGCTCAACTTACTGATATCACACACTCATCGAACCCAACAGAACATGAAATGGCAATTTATTTGCATTAACCTGCAATAAAAGTTAAACATGCTTTTTCTGTAAATAGTAACAGTATGTATCTGCATTTAAATTTAGGGGCAGAGGTGGCACCGGGATATTGAGGACAGGGTTGTGGGTTCGATACCCAGCTCAGCAAGATGCCACTGTTGGGCCTTTGAGCAAGGTCCTTCACACTCTCTGCTCCATGGGCACCGCAGCAATGGCTGCCCACCGCTCTGGGCATGTGTGGTCACTGCCGCTGTGTGTGTTTGATCACTTGTGTGTATGTGCGTGTGCTCACTATACGGATGGGTTAAAGGCGAAGGCCAAATTCCATCTGTGTACAACACTAATGGTGAATCTTGTCTTGTCTTAAATGATTTAAAACCTAAATAAACTGATGATTATGCTGATTAGAATGACAGCCATACACACATGGACAAAATTGTTGGTACCCCTTGGTTAATGAATGAAAAACCCACAATGGTCACAGAAATGACTTGAATCTGACAAAAGGAATAATAAATAATAATTCTATGAAAATAAACAAATAACGACACTGATTTTGAACCGTGCTTCAACAGAATTATTTTAAAAAGTAAACTCATTAAACAGGCCTGGACAAAAATGATGGTATCACCGAAAATAATGTGACCAAAGGGACATGTTAAATCAAGGTGTGTCCACTAATTAGCATCACAGCTGTTTTCAATCTTGTAATCAGTGAGTGGGCCTATATATAGGGCTACAGGTAGTCACTGTGCTGTTGACATGGTGACATGGTGTGTACCACACTCAACATGGACCAGAGGACTCAACTTACTGATATCACACACTCATCGAACCCAACAGAACTTTTATTCAGACTGTTTGGAGATGCTTTCAGTTCCTTACCTGTTAAAACTACAATACTGACCTCTGACCCTGATCCTACCATCGCAGTGCCAGTGAGAGGATCAGAGGTCACTGTGGTCACAGTGTTAGAAATCTGAATCCCAGCAGATCTTTGGTCTTTTTACTGTGTGCTCTTCATTTTCTGTAAAGTTACTGAGTTAGCATTACTGAGTCATTTAACAGTTCTTTATTCTAATTGAAAGGAGAATCTTATTCATAACATATTATATATTACAGATATATAATAACAGATAACAGATTATAAAATGTTATAAAGGTAATTATAAAGGTAAATTAGTATCATTTGATTACTGTGCTCATTTTGTTCATTTATAAAATCAGAAATCATTCCATCTGTTCCTTCCTGTTCTTCTCATTCCAGTTACTAATACATATTTATGCATTGTTTGAAACGGGTGAGATAATCAGTGGAGATGAATTTTTACCTCCATCATTAGGACAGGGGTTAAACAATGGATAGAGTTTCTCAGTGAAAGACTGGCCAGTGAAAGAGTAGATATGAGACCTGGCCTCCACATCATAAAAGGAGACCAGACCCTCCTCATAATCCACAAACACCCCCACCTTTTGGGGCTTCTCTCTCAGGGATAGGGAGATTGAGGGACCAGCAAGAGCCTTATACTCATTTCCATTCCTCAGCCACACAGTCCAAAATCCATTCTGTGGGCACAGTGTAGTCTTCCCCTTCCGGTTAACAGACTCTCTGGCCACTCCGAAATCCCACTCAGTCTTTCCCTTCACCTGCACCTCATAGTAAAATCTCCCTGAGGAGTATCCCTCCTTTCCCAGGACATTGCCATAATTGGTGAATCTCTTTGGATTGTCAGGACGATTCTGTTTAGTGTCTCTATGTCTCACTTTTTTTCCATCACCAAACAGGAGGAGATTGAGATTAGCTGTATCAGGATCCAGAGTCACATCCACTGAGAGAAACACACAGTGTGTGAAATGAGTCTGCAGATAATACCTGAATTCATCATCCAGTGGATCACACTGAGTAAACTTTAAAAAGGGAGTGTAGAATAAAATCTATTTGAGGTGAATTAAAAGTAATAGTACTTTATAAAGTGTGGGTTGCAGTGGTGTGATGATGAGTTTAAAAGAATACAATAGAAAAGCTCCTAAAATAATAAAGACAGAGATCAATCAGAAATCCCACTGTACCTGCATACTGCTGAATCCTCTTCAGTTCTGTTGAGACTAATGACAGTAAAGAAGAATATTCATTAGATTTTAAACAGTTGATTCAAATCTAATCTTAGACCCAAATAAAGCTTCAGAATGAAGAAACACAACAGATCTTCATGAATCACTTCATTTTTATCCAGCATCTTCAATAAGATTCTTTCTGCTACAGATTTCTGTCTGGAAAACATGATGAATAGGAAAGTTCCTCACCTGATTCTCTGATCTTTTCATTCAGAGTTTTAGTGAGTTCTTCATTCAGACTCTTCTGAAGTTCAGACAGAGCGCTCCTCACAGTCTCTGCACTCAGATGAGGGTCAATACTGAGGTCAGTCCAGGTGCTGGTGTGTGGGGGGCTGCACAGGGAGGGGTACATCTACAGTCCAGCAGGAGAGAGGAGAGATCCCTCAGCATGGGCAGTGTTGTAGTGTGATGTGCTGCATTGCCATTGAGCAGATAGAGGAACACTGACCTGTAGGAGGTGGAGGTGGTCCTCAGTGTGTGAGAGCTGCTCCAGCTCAGTGTCTCTCCTCTGTAGCTCAGTGATTTCCTGCTCCAGATCTTTAATGAGGTCTTCAGCCTGCCTCTCTGCTGCTTTCTGCTTCTCCTCCATCACCTCAAGCAGCTCAGCCTGGCTTCTCTCAATGGAGCGCACCAGAGCAGTGAAGACCTCAACACTGTCTGAAATCTCCTTCTCTGTGTTTCTCTGGTGGAAGAACAACTTTTCACTTCAATCAAATCACAGTGAATGATGAGCATATTATTAATGTCAGTTTGATCCATTCTACAAAATCAAACCTGCAGATTGAAATGACAGAATACAGTAGAATTGGTGCATTGTCCTGCTAGAAAAAACAATTATCAGTTGGGGAACATTGTCAGAGCAGATGAAAGCAGGTTTTCTTTGAGAATAACCAAGTGGCTTGATTCATGCGTCATTTACTATGATAAATCTGCCCAATTCCAGTCTTGCTAAAACACCCTCAGAACATAACCGATCCTGCAGCAGATTTCACAGTGGGGGTTTGACGCTGGTGCTTGTAGGCCTCCCAAGATCTAACCATTAGATGTCATGGTGCAAATCTGAAAATTGGACTCATCAGAAAAGATGACCATACTTTAGTCTCCTATGGTACAATCCTTATGGTCTTTTACAAAACCTCAGCCTGCCTCTTCTTACTGACATCATCCTACAGTTGACAGGTGAATGACATTCGAATGAGGTGGCGGTCATCCGAGTCAGCAGCTATTTGCTTTCGCCCTCTGCCAGTCAGTAGCCTTGTTTTCTTGAATGTTTGCTACTTGACCTTGTCTTATAAACCACTGTCTCTGAAATTTTAAAGATGGATGCAATCTGACACTCATTGACTTTATCCTCTGCCAGTAAAGCCAGAACTGAACCCCTTATTTTTCTTCAAAACTATATATTTTCACCATGGTCTGTAGTAAATTTTTGATTACTTATTTTTTTCAGGGACTACTAGCACTGATTTGTTTCAGGTGATCACGTAATCAGTACCTCCTTATATAGAATGAGGTGTACCTTTGATAGATTTTTAACAAACACTGGAATGGAATGGCTGCCAAACAAGTAGAGACACTGATTTAACAAAAAAAAAGTTCTCTTATTTTTTTCCAGAACTGTTCACCCACTTTTCTGAGCTCAAGTGACTGTTTGATTTCTTTGATCTTCTTCAGCCTGTCTTGTATCATCTGCTGCATGTCTGTCTGCGTCTTTGCCAGCTGTGTCTGTGAGCAGAGAGTAGAGTTGTTTACTATTTCTACTTTATTTTACATTTATTGAGTATTTGATAGTTAGAGTAACACTGCTGCCCACCTTCTTCTGTCCACTCTCCTCCTCTATAGGAACAGTGTTGTGAGTCCTGTGGTGTCCTTCAATGCAGAACCGACACACACATGTCTGGTCATCTCTACAGAACAGCTCCAGGGGTTTCTCATGCTTCTGGCAGATGTAGTTCTCCAGGTTCTCCACTGGGTTTATTAACTTGTGTTTCTTAAGTTTTGGAACATTATAATGAGGCTCTAAATGAGAATTACAGAAAGTCAGACCACAATCCAGACAGGATTTCAGGGCTTTTTGCTTCACTCCAGTACAGACGTCACAGAGAACCTCAGGTTTATCAAGACCACTATTCTTCTTAAAGTGCTCCACCACCTCTCTCAGTGTTGTATTGACCTTCAGTTCTGGTCTCTTTGTGAATTTCTCTTTACATAATGGACAGTGACACTGTGGACTGTCACCCCAGCATGTTTTAATACAGTTCAGACAGAAGTTGTGTCCACATGGAGTGGAGACAGGATCAGTGAACACATCCAGGCAGATAGAACACAGGAACTGGTCTTCAGAAAGAGGACCACTGGAGTCACGAGAAACTGTGAACAAGTAGAAAAACCTTTTTTGTTTTTGTCTAAATGTTAGAAAAACATTTGATTTATTTCAACAGTAATTTAAAACATAAATGCATTACAAAGTTGAGGTCATTCTGAGTTAAAGAGAGACATTGTGATGTGTTTATGAACTAAGTTAACTTACAGTCAGGTGGTGCTTCATCCTTGTTCTTTCTTCGTCTTTTTCTTGGCTGTTGTGATGAAAATTCAGCCATTTTCTTTTTTCCTCCTGTTGAACAGATTTCAGCAGAAATCACATCACTCAGCTCACACATGTAACACATAACACACCTACCTGCTGCCTTAAATCATACCCTTCAACACTGGGATTCATCCTCTGCCCAAAGCTGTCCCTCACCTCAATCACTGTCAACGTACCCCTAATATTTAGACAACACACCATAACTGCGTTCAAAGGCTAGGCTGCAGCTGATGTAGTCTGCATTTCTGCAATTCCAACATGATGGACATGGATCCTTCATATACAGCCCAGAAACGCATCCTATGTTCATAGTAATTTAGGGGATGCACCTAATGGATTTTTTCCTGGCATTTGGCTACCCACAGTTCTCTGCACACATACAACACGGGAGGCAGCACCACGAAAATGTTGGGGGAAAAGGGCCCCCTTCGTTTAAAAATGTCGTTTTTTATAAATATAATTATAAAAAGAAAAAGCATCCAAGATTCATTCCGCAATTGCAAGAGGCAGGATCTTTCAGGCGACGCCACAGCACAGCCGGGTTACACTGTTCCATTGGTGTGACTATTAGGCTACTAAGAAGGACTGAGACTGAGAGAAGTCTTAACTGAGGACTGAGGACCCACTACCTCTGCTGCAGCATAGGCTTTGGATATTAGCTTATGAAGGTTACGTGATGTTACAGCTAATGTTCTACATACTGCCCATACATCGTAAAAAAAAACACCAACATTACCACCAACTTACAAATATAGGCCATCCCCAACTCTAACTCATCCCAAAGATATTGGATGGGGCACCATCATTTTAGAGAACACAGTTCCACTCAAGCCCACATAATGAGGCATGGGGCCAGTAGATTCATGTTTATCTGCTCCAGAGAGGCATTACTATTGGCATTACTTCTCTACAGGGACTAGACAAGTTGTGTGTGTGCATTTGCACATCTGTGTCAGCAACAGGTGCAACTTAAAGTAGCTGAATGAATTTAATAGAAGGGGTGTCCACAAGCACCCTTTGTGTATTTTTGACATGTAGGTTATTCTCTGAACACTTTACATGCATTCACCTATAGCAATGAAGTTGTCCAGAAAGCCATCCTGCTTTTAACCAGTGAACACAACACACCCACCTTTCACCCTGTTCATCAGCTCAGCTGGCGAGCTCGGTCAGTGAGCAGGAAATATGAGTCCTCTTGTTGGAGACGAAAATCACACTGTATTTCAACATCAATATTTCAGCTCTGGATATGATCACTTTCCCAGTGTCAGCAGACTGTCTTCATCTGACTCTGTTCACTCATGTAGTTCACTGTGATAAAGCTCACACTGACCAAACGTCTGATCTATGAGTCCTTCACTGAAGTTCATACCTTTATTCTTCTCTTTGTCTTTTTCTTGGAGTGTCGTCTGTGTTGTTATTCCATCTGAACTTCCTGATTCAGTCAGTTTCACTTTCTCTTTCCCGGTGTGATGTCACTTCCACCAAGGCAAAATTCTTGAGCTGAGGTAAATGTACCATTATAATGAACTGCTGAGGTAAATGTACCATTATAATGAACTGCTGAGGTAAATGTACCATTATAATGAACTGCTGAGGTAAATGTACCATTATAATGAACTTCTGAGATAAATTTACAATTATAATGAACTGCTGAGGTAAATGTACCATTATAATGAACTGCTGAGGTAAATGTACCATTATAATGAACTTCTGAGGTAAATTTACAATTATAATGAACTTCTGAGGTAAATTTACAATTATAATGAACTGCTGAGATAAATTTACAATTATAATGAACTTCTGAGGTAAATGTACCATTATAATGAACTGCTGAGGTAAATGTACCATTATAATGAACTTCTGAGGTAAATTTACAATTATAATGAACTTCTGAGGTAAATTTACAATTATAATGAACTGCTGAGATAAATTTACAATTATAATGAACTTCTGAGATAAATTTACAATTATAATGAACTTCTGAGGTAAATTTACAATTATAATGAACTGCTGAGATAAATTTACAATTATAATGAACTTCTGAGGTAAATGTACCATTATAATGAACTGCTGAGGTAAATGTACCATTATAATGAACTTCTGAGGTAAATTTACAATTATAATGAACTTCTGAGGTAAATTTACAATTATAATGAACTGCTGAGATAAATTTACAATTATAATGAACTTCTGAGGTAAATGTACCATTATAATGAACTGCTGAGGTAAATGTACCATTATAATGAACTGCTGAGATAAATTTACAATTATAATGAACTTCTGAGGTAAATGTACCATTATAATGAACTGCTGAGGTAAATGTACCATTATAATGAACTGCTGAGATAAATTTACAATTATAATGAACTGCTGAGGTAAATTCTGGACTGCTGAGGTAAAATTACAATTAGAATGAACTGCTGAGGTAAATTTCGGGCTGCTGAGGTAGATTTATGATTAGAATTGCACTGCAAATGTAAATTTATGATTAGAATGAACTGCTGAGGTAAATTTACAATTAGAATGAACTGCTGAGGTAAATTCTGGACTGCTGAGGTAAAATTACAATTAGAATGAACTGCTGAGGTAAATTTCGGGCTGCTGAGGTAGATTTATGATTAGAATTGCACTGCAAATGTAAATTTACGATTAGAATGAACTGCTGAGGTAAATTTCGGACTGCTGAGATACATTTACAATTAGAATGAAGGTAAAGGTAAATTTCGGAGAGTTGAGAAATTTTCAATTAAAATGAACTGCTGGGGTAAATTTCAGACTGCAGAGGTTAATTTACGAATAGGAATGGACTGCTGTGGTAAATTTACAATTAGAAAGAACTGCTGAGGTAAATTTATGATTAGAATAGCACTGCAGAGGTAAACTTATGATTAGAATAGCACTGCAGAGGTAAACTTATGATTAGAATAGCACTGCAGAGGTAAATGTCAAACTATTTTACGATTAGAATTTCACTGCAGATTTACATTTACAATTAGAATGAACCGCTATAGTAAATGTACAACTAAAATGGCACTGCAGAGGTAAATTTACGATTAAAATGAATTGCTGAGGTAAATTTTCGGACTGCTGAGGTTAATGGCTGATTTGAAATGGACTGTTTAGGCAAACTATATAGTATATAGTATGGCTTGGTTCTTTCATATTTAGTCTAGTCTGGTGCTACTGTTTTGAGCCCTGGATGTTATTTTTAAATGAGAGAATTTCAGACATTTTGAAGGTAAAATTATTCATTAAAAAAAAGTAAAGTTTAGTTTCAATTTAATTTCAAAGCTAAGCCTCCATGCAGACCTACCCACATTTCTGTGCTTTTAACTTTTTAATACTTTAATACTTTAGTCCCCCACCACACCCCACTCACTCACAAGACTCTACTTGCATATAATTTGTTAAACATGTTTTTTTCCTCTTTTCGTCCAATTATAAATATGTTGGTGTGAACGCAAAGAAAACCAACCTTTTTTTGGACCAAGGGACCCAAGCTACAAGTACAAACACTTCTTCAAACATTGTCTTTTTTTAACAATATCTGCTAATGTCAAATAAGAACACCACAGAGAAAAAAAATCTTCACTTGTATTTTTTTTTATTAATTAACCAAAACAAAAAAAGAAAAAAAAAGGCTTCTTTGACACAAGTACAGTTTTAACAAGTGATCAAGAAGGGCTGTGCTTCACATTCAAAGTCCAATCAAGTGTAGAAGGGTCATCAAAAAGCAAATGTCATATTCCTAACCAAGGCAACGTTTTCTGAAATAATGTATTATTTTCCAAGTGCCCAGCTGAGTAAATCAAGTGCCTCAAAGGTAAGAGAAATCAATATAAAAGGCAATACCTTAGTAAGCACTGTGATGAATATAACACCATGTTGCTTTCACACTCTTTGTGTGCTAGAGTGACATGGATTTTGAATTATCTTGTGATCTATATTATCCTACTGAAAGCATTTCTAAGAAATTAAGGTTTAGAGTTTCCTCTACTAAAATGTTCTCATTGTTTGAACTCTCACTACTGTATTGAATCATCCTGGGGAGGAAAAGCCAAATCAGCTATGGTGTGTTGTCTTGTTAGGTGTGACAAAGGATTTTTAACTTTGCAATATTAGGAATATACAAACATCACTTGAAAAATTGTGTTTTTCCACAATATTCAGGCTCTCTTAAACTCAAATGCAACCCAGAACAATTCTATACTTGCTAACAATTAAACATACTAGGACACAAGCACTCCAGCTCCACTCTTAGACCCGGCTCCTTCACTCTCTTTGGCTTGACTGGTGTTGCCTTTGCCCTGTTTGTCATCTTCGCTAACCAGCCGGATGTTGTAGCGTTCCCGGTATTCTGTCAGTTCCCGCCCTTTTGACTGCATCTGTGTATTGAGCGACTCGACAATCTTCGATATCTGTCAGAAAAGGTGGAAAACAAAACAAAAAGGTGGTTTAAAAACTCCTATACATTGCTGATAACCACTGGCACACCAGTCTCCATCCATCACAACACACCTGTTCTTTATTGTTCTCCAACGCAGGCAGGACTTCTTTAACAGTCCTCTCCACAAGCACACCGCCAACTAAGCGATAGCACTTCCGTGTGGGGTCTACTTCCTTCAGTGTGTCGATGACCAGGCTAAAGGAGGACACTCAAATTACTGATCATATGCACATCACATGTATCGCAATGACAGAAGCTAGCCCAGTGAATCGAACCAGCAAAATAGATTCTTGATTGTACAAGTGACAAACTGAATTGTATTAATTACCTGTGTTCATTGATCTCCATCTCCAGCTCAGCCGACTTTGAGGCCATACTGCGCTGCTCCTGCCGCATCCTCTGGAACGTGGCCACCACCTGTCACAGGAACACATTTTTAAATGGCCTGTGCATACTATACTACACTACATCTCCTGCTATTACTCAGCCAGCCAGCAGACTTTAAATGTTATACTGTAGTACAAGTCTCAGGTCATTACTTGAAAATACGATGCAGTGTTCATGGATCTTCTGTTTTGTGCAGTACATTGCTTTCCTTTGTCAATCATGTGTAGTAATTTAGACATTTAATACTGCATTAAAATCATAAAAATAGCATTTTATTCATTCAGCTGGAAACAGCTCAATTATGTATAGTTACTTTTGTGTCAGACATTTTGCACATCAGGCTTTTGTGACAAGCTGTAGTTGCATGTTTTAATCATAAGTAGATAAAAACTGAGACATGATGCAGGTCAGGATTTAGTATTGTTTGTAATTCAGTTGCAACAAAGATAAAATTCAAGCTCAGATACAACTTTAGTAGTGAAAACCCAAAAGACTACAGAGATGACTTTCTTTATTTTGGCAATTTTAATTTGTAAACAATATTCAGCAGAATATCAATATATTTTCTGTTAAAAAGTATGATTTACAATGAAAACATAAGCTCCCCTTCCCTAAAATTAGTCACCTTGCGTGTTTAAGGTGACACTAACATCAGACTCCTGCAGATGCCGCTGCACGCAGGGGCTATGAGTCACAAAACAAATACAGTTAATGCTAAAATTGCTAAAAAAGGGAGTCACTGCATTTGGCAGTGTCAAAGACCATAGTCTGAAGGAAGTAGCTGAATCTGCAGGTGTATTGAAGCGTACAGTGACACGAATTTTCATCAGAATTGTGTCTGGAAAAACAGAAAGGGACCGCCGGCGTGTTTCATGGTTTGTAAATAAAAATCATTTTGCTTTTCTTAAAGTACACTCATATCAACATATAGAGCAGAGGGACATGTAAGAGACCTTTGCTCACCTCTACTCAAAAATGACAAGATTTGACGAGAACCCAGAGGACCGTATGCTTCGACACACCCTGCAGACTGAGCTACTTCCTTCACACTGTGGTCTTTGTCACGCCCATCACTGATTTTTGCCAATTATTAAGATCTGCTTTGCAGCCCCCATTCTCAATCTATGATCCTGCTGCACATCGCAGGTACTTGGAGGCTGATCATCCTTGTGGAGCACCATCTGCAGGAGCATTAAGGTGCCACTACAATGTTTTGCCCAGGGATCTTTTGATTTTGTCACATTTTTAAATGCCATGGATTGTTTTTACATTCATAAATATCAAATAAATGCTCATGCAAAAGCTATTTGTTGGTGTGAACAGAGTTTTCATAGATGCTGAGAACATGGGATTCTCTGCAACTGTTAAGACCTGGAGGACCACCAAAACTGTCACCTTCAGATACACAGATAAAGGGCTTGGAGGGAGGACAAAATCAAAGTAGTTAGCTAGTTGTTGGTGTTTCTATTTAGCTCTCTGTTGTTCCTTGTCTCCTTACACTGAATATGTATTTATATATGTATTGTGGGCCAGCTCTGTCCTGGGGTGCTTCTTAGACCCAGTGCAGGTGGTGGGAGACAGGAGGATGACCGCTTGGCATCCATGCTGGAGAAGAGATCACTCAATGCAAAAATACTATGTGCAATATCTCCCCCCCCCCACCCACACACACACACACACACACACACACACACACACACACACACACACAATTAAGTCATTTGCTGTAAATATTATTGCTATTGCTTTTTTAATTCTTATTTATTGTGTATATAGTGTAAATTATTTATCTACATTTTTGTAACTGAGTGTCTTGCTATCCCTTTCTGCTGTGACACTGAGAATTTCCCCACTGCGGGACTAATAAAGGACTCTTATCTTATTTGTATTTAAAAGGTCATTGATAGGAAGTTATGTAAATGAATAGTAATATAAATTAATAGTAAATATAAATTAATTACATTAAATCATTTATATATATATAATATATATATATTTTTAAAATAGGTTATCCCTTTAATAAGCGTAAAACAGCTGCAGTTCAACAGAAAGCAGTAAAAAGTAGCTGCTAATTATTACTATTAAATAAAAATAAATGTAAAAATATAAACTCATATAGTGTAAATTATTTATCTACATTTTTGTAACTGAGTGTCTTGCTATCCCTTTCTGCTGTTACACTGGGAATTTCCCCACTGCGGGACTAATAAAGGACTATCTTATCTCATCTTATCTTATCTTATGAAGAGTAATCACTGAGCATTTACACAATAATGTATGTGCATAATGTACAGTGCATCATTTTCTTAAATTGTAGCTGTATGCATTTATTTTATTTTTATTTTATTATTTATTTATTTTTAAAAAGAGCCATTTCTGTATTGCAATGTCTTTATATATTTTATTCGGGGGTAAATTCCTCTGCAGGGGCAAGTCCATAAATCAGACTCCACTCGGTGGGCTGGCAGGAACAGCTCCTCCTTTATGCTCTCAGCTCTTCCCTTATTCAGGCTTCAGACACGGCTAGAAGTAAGCAGAGCCACCGGCCGTCTAATCTACTAGCTAGGCCAGTCTGTAAAAATACAGAAACACAGACAACCCCTCCTTTAACATCGCTGCTTTACGAGTCTTTGATATAAACGATGTTCGCTCATTAATCTGCAGCTTTCACTAACAGACCCCCACACACGCCCCCGCCCGCCAGCGCGCTGCTAGCGCTAGCTTACTGCTTATTGCCCAAACGCCACGCCGCACCGCACCGCACGGCCGCTTTCACCGCTTGATCCGCTCAAATAAAGGCTCCTCGTGTGTGAAGAGGGCTTTGACCGGTCACTACCTGCTCCGGAGAGGGTGTAGCCTGCTTTCCTCCTCCACTCTTCCCCCCGCTGCTGTTCGCTGCCATGTTGAAATGAATCGCTGTGGCCGTGAGGACCCTTACAAGGGACACGAGGCTGTCCGCCAGGAACGCCTGCGCACATAGAAAACCACGCCGTGTGTCGCTAGCTGGATATGTGTATATGTTTCTGGCCTGATGGATTAAATCGGATTATTTTATCTCTCAGTTTGCTATTGTTATTGCTAAACCCTCGACTGTGAAACCAGGTGTTGGACCTGATGTTGTCCGTCGAGGTCAAAGTCGGGTAGCTAACATTTAACCCACAGGTTTCTAATGAAGTCAAAGTACTCGTTGAACGCCCATCTAAACGCGTAGTTCATGCAGGGAAAGGTTTTGTGCAGTGCGCTGAGGAAGGGTCTGTTTTCACCTGAGGGCCAGCTGCTCTGGAGGCTTCAGGCTGGCAGGAATCAGCTTAGGTGAGTAGCTAACTACAGTAACCAGCGCTGGCCTGTTTGTGATATATCCTGCAGCAGCACTGGCTTTTATGATGATATACAGCAATTTATTATTATTATTAAATCAGTAACTGCGTGGTGTGGCATTGGACGGTGAGAAGGTTCAGGTTCTGTGGGGAAAAACAGAACCACGTTTATTAAGAGACAGAAAAACACGAAGCGACGCGACTGCGTTTTTTGAACGCGACTTCAGGCTGCACACCCACGTTGCTAAGCAACGCACGAACACAGCAAACTCGCACTGCGCATCTCTTTGGCATATATATATATATATATATATATATATATATATATATATATATATATATATATATATATATATATATAAATTAATTAAATTAAATAATTTATATATATATAATATATATTTAAATAAGATATCCCTTTAATAAGCGTAGAACAGCTGCAGTTCAACAGAAAGCAGTAAAAAGTAGCTGCTAATTATTATTGCTATTAAATAAAAATAAATGTAAAAATATAAATTAATTAAATTAAATAATTTATATATAATATATATTTTAAAAAATAGGTTATCCCTTTAATAAGCGTAGAACAGCTGCAGTTCAACAAAAAGCAGTAAAAAGTAGCTGCTAATTATTATTACTATTTAATAAAAATAAATGTAAAAATATAAATTAATTAAATTAAATAATTTATATTTATATATATATAATATATATTAAAAAAAAATAAGATATCCCTTTAATAAGCGTAGAACAGCTGCAGTTCAACAAAAAGCAGTAAAAAGTAACTGCTAATTATTATTACTATTTAATAAAAATAAATGTAAAAATATAAATTAATTAAATTAAATAATTTATATATATATAATATATATTTTAAAAATAGGTTATCCCTTTAATAAGCGTAGAACAGCTGCAGTTCAACAAAAAGCAGTAAAAAGTAACTGCTAATTATTATTACTATTTAATAAAAATAAATGTAAAAATATAAATTAATTAAATTAAATAATTTATATATATATAATATATATTTAAAAAAATAAGATATCCCTTTAATAAGTGTAGAACAGCTGCAGTTCAACAAAAAGCAGTAAAAAGTAGCTGCTAATTATTATTACTATTTAATAAAAATAAATTGTGAAAATATAAATTAATTAAGGGGGGGTACACATATAGAATAAACCCCTCTATAAGTGTGGTAATAAATAAAAAAATGTCTGTTACATTGTACCAGCATACAAACCCTTTCTGTCTATTCATATGAGAAGTGGGCAATTCTGCCTGCTCAGTCTGAGCCTCTATGACTGCATGGTTGCGATATGAATGGGCTACATGAGAGTTTAAGCACTAATATCTTATCAAATCTTAAAACCCAATTCTTACATTCTTAACAGACAAATACACTTATGTATTTGTTTATATAATCTTATGTATTAAAATGAGTATGTTTACATTTTTTTTTATTTAAATTACCCAATCCCTGTTCACATGTGAAATCCCCCTATCGCTAGCAATGCCCCAATTTGGAGGAAAGTGCAGCTTCCCAGCTCCCATACAACAGTTATAACTGATGCCTGTGCTGACCAACATCACATTAGGAGTGATGTGGGGAGGAAACGTCATCAACCCACCACTGAGAGAGCAAGGCTAGTTGTGCTCTTTTGGACTCTGCAGCCTAACCCGAGATCCGAAACCTCTGATCATAGTGGCAGCACTTATGTAATGGTTTGAGTTACTCTAAACCAGGAGTGCCCAGTGCCTGGAATTTTGGTGAATTCTCTGCATAATTCCTTTACTGGGTTAGTGCAGGAAAATGACCAAACTGTGGACACCAGTCCTCCAGGAATGGATTTAACCAGTCAACAATTACTAACCATCCTTTTTTTTTTCTTTATTTCTCACACACACATTTTTTTTAGGATGGCCTCGTCACATCCTGTGGCTGCAGTGTGTCAGATGACTTCAACCCCAAATAAAGAGGCCAACTTCACTGCATGCCAGCATTTGGTCAAGCAGGCCAAAGATGGCGGGGCAAGCATGGTCTTCCTACCCGAGGGTTTCGATTACATCGGCTCCAGTCGAGAAGAGACACTACAGCTGTCTGAAAGCCTACAGGGAGACACTATCAGCAGATATTCTCAGCTAGCCAAGTGGGTGCACTTTCATTTCTTTCCTTAAACATCTTACATGCACATGTACTTTGCAGTTTAAAGATTAATAAAATGCTTTATTTTAAATAAAATTTTAAACATTTAAAAACATTTAAACATTTAAAAAACACTCAATCCCCAGTTACAGCCAATACACTTAGACTTAACTGTAAAAACAGCCAATTTTGCATCATCTGAGTTTGTTTGAATTCACTGAATGTCACACCAAAAATATTGCCACCCATTTTCAACAGTGTAGTCCGCCCATTCATGCTGAAGTGATAAGTGCTGTTGCTGCACATTTCAGGCCATCAGAATAGAGCTCATTTACATGTATCAGTTTTAAAGACTCAGTTACTAAAATAGGGATAAAAAGAGGTTGTAAAATTGCCACATAAAATATTTTTGGCATGCAAGACAACATAAACTCTGTAAGTAGAGGTACATGCAGTATATGTTTCCTTTAGTCAGGTAAAGTGGTTTGTGTGGTAGAAGGAGCTGTAAGATCTGCTGCCTTTAACCAGCCTCTGTTTCTCTAAGGGAGCTGAATGTGTGGCTTTCTCTGGGAGGTTTCCATGAAAGAGGGCATGACTGGGAAAATGACAGAAGGATCTACAACAGTCATGTCATCATTAATGAACAAGGTACCACATACACCTATATGCACCAGTGGCAATTCTACTATTATTTGGGGTATTTATTTAATTTAAAGAGTATTTAACATGAATGACATCAGCTTTAAAGCTTAAAAGAGCTTTTGAGTAGAAAGATCTTCACACACAGATCCTTTGCACAATACACACCACTAGGTCTTCACACACAGATTCACTGCACAGTGCACACCACTAGGTGGCTAATGTGTTTTTTATATCTGCTAAGAATGATTGGTTACTATTGGAGCTGGATTGTCACAATTACTCAATTTCAGTTAATTATTAAAGTGAAAATGTACCTTTTTAAAGAATTAGCTTTGAAATTGTCATATTATGTATGTTTTAAATTCTCTCATAGTAAGAAACAGTATCTCGGTCCCACTTTACTTTAAATGTCTCTAATAACTCAATAACAATGAAAATAACAAAGTCAGAGTTATCGATGCATTACAGTAGTACTGCCTATGTCATTTAATTATGTATAATTATATGAATATTTAGTATTATTTGTTCTTTTCATTTTCAATAATGAATCCAAATTCTGAAAATAAAAAATACAATAATTTTGTTGTTCATTTATGAATATAATACCAGGTTGGGGGAAAAAAAACCTTACATGATTAATATTTATAATTAATGGTAGATTATTGATTACTAGGGTAGTGTATAGATAGTCTATAGTCTATATATTGGTTGGTATCATTATAAGAGAAGAAGAACAGAATAAAACGTTCCAATCAGAGCATGCTATTAGACTACCACTACTCAGAACACCTGAGTTTGTTCTCCTACCATGATACTGCAATGTATGCATCAGTACTGCCTCCAGAGACCTCCAGAACTGGTACTAAGAGTCATGGGTCTACACACTTCCAGACTTCCATCTCTTGGCATTAACATAACATACAACACAACCTTTGGTGTGTTTTATCTACAGGTGAGATTGTGGCAGTGTACAGAAAAGGTCACCTATTTGATGTGGAGTTGGCGGGAAAAGGTGTGTCTCTGAAAGAAAGTGCTTTCACCATTCCTGGGCCTAGTTTGGTGCCTCCTGTTCAAACGCCCGTGGGAAAGGTATGGTAGCCGAGTCGCTACAGGGCTGTTTGAAGTGTTTGTTGTTGTAGCTGTGTTAACTAGCGCTAATATTATCTGCTCAATGGCTTCATAGGTGGGATTGGGTATCTGTTATGACCTGCGCTTCCCTGAGCTGTCACTAGCTCTCCAGAGACAAGGGGCGGAGATCCTGACTTATCCATCCGCATTTACTGTGGCAACCGGGACGGCCCACTGGGAGGTAATACACTGTCTGTACTGGTTGCCTAGTGTGGCACGAAGTCTGGGCAGGTGGAGACTGCATTTCTTACAGAAGTTTTCATTTGACTGACTGTACGCCAGGGTTGGGGGTTTTCATTCAAATATACAAACATGAAAACTCATTTATTTATTTTCTTAATCAGGTGATCAAATAACAGACAGACAGGTTGGAATGTAGAAATGAACTTAATTGTGCATTACATTGCATTACTGTGCATCTTCATTTATTGTTTAATTAAACCACAATTTATATTTTTTTCAAATGCAAGCAGTTTCACAAACATACTCCTTGTGGCATTTTGTGAAAACATCCGATTTGCCCAACAAAAGCCTTTTAAAAAAAGTTTTTTAAAATTCTTAAAAATGTAATTCTGCAGCATCTGTAACTTTGTGATGCTCCCAGTCATGGCAGTGGTAATGCACAAAGTAGAGTAATTTTTCTCTAATTTCTCTTTCTAGACTAGACAAGATACACACTAGTGATCAATCACACACAGTAACGGTGAGAACACAAGCCCAGAGCGGTGGGCAGTCTGGGGACCTGGGGAGCAGAGAGGGTGAAGGGCCTTGCCCAAGGGCCTAACTATGGCAGCTTGCCGAACCCGGGTATTGAACCCACAGCCCTGTCATCAATAGCCTGGAGCTCCAACCGCTGAGTCACAGTAAACATATTGCACATTATTAAATCTAGGGTGTTTGAAAGTAAAGGCATATTAAATACATTGTTGTTTTAATATGGTACATTCAGAAAGTGAATTGGAATTATGCTGTAAACCATACAGAACATTTATGCTGGTTTACTGTACAGGATCTGTTCATACAAATATGGCTTGAATCCGATTCAAAAAGTTTGTGTGGTGTTGTGTTGTTCAAACTGCAGAAAATCTGTCCTGCTCCTGGATATCTGTTCCCTGTTACAGACGCCGCCTCACAGTACCCTCTCTTTCTTCCAGGTGCTTTTGCGAGCCAGAGCTATCGAAACCCAGTGTTTCGTTCTGGCTGCAGCACAAGTTGGAGCTCACCATGCGAAGCGCTCATCATACGGCCATGCGCTAGCTGTGGATCCATGGGGTGTGGTCTTGGGGGACTGTGGAGGAACTGAGGGGGGTGTAGCTATGGTGGAGATGAACCTGCAGAGACTACAAGACACTAGAAGGGACATGCCGGTTCAACAGCACAGGAGGGAGAGAGAATACTACAGTGGTCTGGACTAAACAGAATGGTCTAAACGGAGACAGAGAGCTTATCTGCAAATGTCAAGGGTTTTGAGAAAGCTTAGCCAGTGTCTGCACCGTGGCATATCCTGAGGACCAGCATTTCTTTTGTTTTGGGTTTTTCTTCAGGAATTTGTACAACTTGATCAATTACTGGGTTGTGGTGACATGGAAGATTGAGTGACCGCTTAGACACCCAACAGCAAATAAGATTTTGCAGGGTTTGCTTTTACATCTCACCCACAGATGCAGTCCTGTGGCTTCAATATTGCTCTTGATTAAAAAAAAACCATTCCAGGAAATCATGAGGCGTTTTTTTACATAGTAGTTTTTGACATGTTGTAAAATGCCTCTCCAATACCTGTGAAATGGAAAAATTAATCTTCTGTTTAAAATGAAAATTAAAAGAAAATTAACCAATAAGTGAACCCCTTTGTTAAAGAGCTAATTGCCAAAATTTGTTTCAGTAAAGGAGATCAGATTGGAAGAGTGAATTAAATAAAGGCACTTTATAAAGGCAATCTGTTCTTCTCAAGAAAGATTAGTAAGTCTGAACCATACCTTTATGCGAACACAACTTTAAGAAGACCTCAAAAGACGTGCTCTTAGAAAGACACACTAGGCTGGAAAAGCTTCAAAAGCACTGCTAGAAATCTGGTCGTACATCAATCCACTGTTCCACGAGCCACACATTTTCCACAGATGGTACAGAATTCAGGACTGGGCGTCTTCTTAAGACCCCTCTAAGAACACAACAAGCAACCCTGTGAGAGAAAAAGAGCCCAAAGGTAAAAGCAAAAGACCCACAGAATTCTCTACAAACTGCAACAACCTGTGTTCAGTGTGTCTGCTATAAACACTGAGTAGGAAGTTTCCTCAAAGCCCAAAGTTTGCTCTGGATCACCTGGATGTTCCACAATAGACCATTATCACACTGCTGCATTTAAGAATGTGGAAGCATAAATAGCAGTATTAAACTGCTTCCGTCGTGTTGTAATGGCTGAGGTTACTGCCCTTTCTTAAATACACCCATAATTCAACCAAACACACTGACCAGAGTATCCACTCCATATAGCTTAAACATGTTCAGCTCTGCTGAAAAACTCATAATGCTCATAATGTTTCATTTTCAACAAGATGACCAATAAAACCAGTTAATCTGAAGTGGTGTGAACACAGGGCTGAGCGCAGGACCAAACAGCTTGGTTAAAACCCTTGAGAAAAAGACCTGTCTGTGTTCAGGGCACTTGCTAATGTTGCTAATGCTATGGCATGACCCAAACAGGGCTGTGCACACAGTTATTCATTTCAAGGGTTCACTTACTTTTTCTAGCCTGCACTGTGAATGTTCTCAATATGCTCAATAAAAGTCATATCCATTAAAACCGTTTGTGCGTTATTAGTTTAATTAGATTGTGTTTATATATAGTTGGGAATTGATCAGACCATATTTACAAGCAATCAATGCAGAAATCCAAGTAATTATCAAGAGTAACTTAAATGTTTTCTTACACTTACATATTTTTTTACAACTCTAATGTTCAGGTAAGTTTTTTTTTAATGTTTTTTTTACACAAAATGTATATAAAAATGTAGTGCAGTTTAACAGTTTTTCACCTGTGGGATACGAAAGGTAAGCTTTGAATGTGATGCAACAATCACCTTAAACTTTAATGATTGAATGAATTAATCTTCTGTTTAAAATGAAAATTAAAAGAAAATTAACCAATAAGTGAACCCCTTTGTTAAAGAGCTAATTGCCAAAATTTGTTTCAGTAAAGGAGATCAGATTGGAAGAGTGAATTAAATAAAGGCACTTTATAAAGGCAATCTGTTCTTCTCAAGAAAGATTAGTAAGTCTGAACCATACCTTTATGCGAACACAACTTTAAGAAGACCTCAAAAGACGTGCTCTTAGAAAGACACACTAGGCTGGAAAAGCTTCAAAAGCACTGCTAGAAATCTGGTCGTACATCAATCCACTGTTCCACGAGCCACACATTTTCCACAGATGGTACAGAATTCAGGACTGGGCGTCTTCTTAAGACCCCTCTAAGAACACAACAAGCAACCCTGTGAGAGAAAAAGAGCCCAAAGGTAAAAGCAAAAGACCCACAGAATTCTCTACAAACTGCAACAACCTGTGTTCAGTGTGTCTGCTATAAACACTGAGTAGGAAGTTTCCTCAAAGCCCAAAGTTTGCTCTGGATCACCTGGATGTTCCACAATAGACCATTATCACACTGCTGCATTTAAGAATGTGGAAGCATAAATAGCAGTATTAAACTGCTTCCGTCGTGTTGTAATGGCTGAGGTTACTGCCCTTTCTTAAATACACCCATAATTCAACCAAACACACTGACCAGAGTATCCACTCCATATAGCTTAAACATGTTCAGCTCTGCTGAAAAACTCATAATGCTCATAATGTTTCATTTTCAACAAGATGACCAATAAAACCAGTTAATCTGAAGTGGTGTGAACACAGGGCTGAGCGCAGGACCAAACAGCTTGGTTAAAACCCTTGAGAAAAAGACCTGTCTGTGTTCAGGGCACTTGCTAATGTTGCTAATGCTATGGCATGACCCAAACAGGGCTGTGCACACAGTTATTCATTTCAAGGGTTCACTTACTTTTTCTAGCCTGCACTGTGAATGTTCTCAATATGCTCAATAAAAGTCATATCCATTAAAACCGTTTGTGCGTTATTAGTTTAATTAGATTGTGTTTATATATAGTTGGGAATTGATCAGACCATATTTACAAGCAATCAATGCAGAAATCCAAGTAATTATCAAGAGTAACTTAAATGTTTTCTTACACTTACATATTTTTTTACAACTCTAATGTTCAGGTAAGTTTTTTTTTAATGTTTTTTTTACACAAAATGTATATAAAAATGTAGTGCAGTTTAACAGTTTTTCACCTGTGGGATACGAAAGGTAAGCTTTGAATGTGATGCAACAATCACCTTAAACTTTAATGATATCTCAAATTCGTCCACTTGCCACAACACACAGTGCATCCCAAAAACACCAGAATTTTCGGTTCCACCTTAAATAGTGGCTACTACACCGTGGCTGTAGTAGCCTGCAGCTGAATGAATGAGTGAGATGCTGTCCATAATGTGCAGCAGTTAAATCCACATCTTCTCCTGAACAACCAGTGTCAGGTAGTCCAGGTAGGTTCCAGTGACCTGCCTGGCCTTGCTGACCACAGTATTCAGTATTGGTATTGACTGCCTTCATTGACGCTGCATAAACAGCACTTTGTAAAGCACAATGTAAATGTGACACTCGCTACCACACATTAAAAGTACACCAGTCTCCTCAGGAAGTCAAGCTGCTGGGAAGTTAAATGTCGGGGTCACGTGGCCGTGTGTTCTATGTTGTGAAATGGCCATGTTTTAAAAAATACAGCGTAAACCTTAAATCCATCAAAATCAGTTCACCAGTGTTTACACAGTTTCTGTGTTTCAGGAACACATGTTCAAACACATCTGCACATCACCCACAGAGCCTCATTATTAATACTGCAGGTTCAGCTCACAAACACCCCGGCATTCTCAGAGCTGCGCTTCACACATTCAGTTCCCTTTTTAGAAAGAGAGAGGGGGAGAGGAGGGGGAGAGGAGGGGGAGGGAGGGAGATGTCAGAGTCAGATAGAGATGTGGAGACAAGAGTGAGACAGAAAAAAAGGGATGTGGGAGAGACTAAGACATGGAAGAGAGAGAGATAGAAAGAAAGAACATGAGGAAGAGAGTGAGAGATGTGAGTGACAGGAAGAGAGGGGGTGAGGAAAAGAGTGAGAGATGTGAGTGACAGAAAGAGAGGGGGTGAGGAAGAGAGTGAGAGATGTGAGTGACAGAAAGAGAGGGGGTGAGGAAGAGAGTGAGAGATGTGAGTGACAGAAAGAGAGGGGGTGAGGAAGAGAGTGAGATGTGTGAGTGACAGAAAGAGAGGGGGCGAGGAAGAGAGTGAGATATGTGAGTGACAGAAAGAAAGGGGGTGAAGAAGAGAGTGAGAGGTGTGAGTGACAGAAAGAGAGGGGGTGAGGAAGAGAGTGAGATGTGTGAGTGATAGAAAGAGAGGGGGCGAGGAAGAGAGTGAGATATGTGAGTGACAGAAAGAAAGGGGGTGAAGAAGAGAGTGAGAGGTGTGAGTGACAAAGAAAGGGGGTGAGGATGAGGAAGAGAGTGAGATGGATGTCAGAGAGAGAGAGTGAGAGAATAAAAGGGGATGAGGGACAGAGTGAGACAGAATGAGAGGGGAAGCGGGAGAGAGTGAGAGAAATGGGAGAGTGAGACATAAAGAAAGGATATGGCTGAGAGAGATGGAGAGTGAGACAGAACAAGAGGGGATGAGGGACAGAGTGAGACAGAAACAAAGGAATTGTGGGATGGCGAGAGTCAGCAAGACTCTTGGTAGAGTGAGAGAGATAAAAGAGACAGAAATGGAAGGAAAGACAGAGGAAGTAAGTGAGATGGCAGAGTGAGACAGAAAAAGGGGTTGTGGAAGAGAGTGGGATGAAAGAGAAGGAATGATGAAGGGAATTAGAGATTGAAGAGTGAGGCGTAAATAGAGGGGTTTGTGGACACAGCACGGGAGATGCGGGAGCGTGACAGGATTAGGGAGCTGAGGGAGAGAGTGAGAGACAGAGGAGAATGAGACAGACAGGTTGTGGAAGAGAGTGAGAAAAATTAAAGAGTGAGACATAAAGAAGGGATATGTCTGAGAAAGATAAAAAGTGAGATCAAAACAAGAGGAATAAGGGGGAAGAGTGAGACAGGAAAACAGGGGTTGTGGGAACGAGTAAGAGATGGGAGAGTGAGACAGAACAAGAGGGAATAATGGCAGGAGTGAGAGACGGAGAGTGAGACAGAACAAGAGGGAATAATGGCAGGAATGAGAGACGGAGAGTGAGACAGAACAAGAGGGAATGATGGCAGGAATGAGAGAAGGAGAGTGAGACAGAACAAGAGGGAATGATGGCAGGAGTGAGAGATGGAGAGTGAGACAGGACAAGAGGGAGTGATGGCAGGAATGAGAGATGGAGAGTGAGACAGAGCAAGAGGGAATGGTGGCAGGAGAGAGATGGGAGAGTGAGACAGAAAAGAATGAATGATGGCAGGAGTGAGAGACAGAGAGTGAGACAGAACAAGAGGGAATGATGACAGGAATGAGAGATGGAGAGTGAGACAGAACAAGAGGGAATGGTGGCAGGAGAGAGATGGGAGAGTGAGACAGAAAAAAATGAATGATGGCAGGAGAGAGAGACAGAGAGTGAGACAGGACAAGAGGGAATGATGGCAGGAGAGAGAGACGGAGAGTGAGACAGAGCAAGAGGGAATGATGGCAGGAGAGAGAGACGGAGAGTGAGACAGAGCAAGAGGGAATGATGGCAGGAGAGAGAGACGGAGAGTGAGACAGAAAAGAGGGGATGAGAAAAAGTAAGAGATGTGAGTGAGACAGAAAGAGAGGGGACAAGGAAGAGAGAGAGTGATGTGAGACAGAAAAAGGGGTTGTGGGACAGAGTGAGATGAAAGAGTGAGACAGAAAGAAAAGGAATGATGGCAGGAGTGAGAGAGATGGGAGAGTGAGACAAAAAGAGGGGACGAGCAAGAGTGAGAGAGATGTGAGTGAGACAGAAAGGGGGTTGTGGGAGAGAGTGAGATGAAAGAGTGAGAAAGAGAGAGAAGGAATGATGGAGGGAGTGAGCGAGATGGCAGAGTGAGACAGACAGAGAGGGGACGAGGACGATAGGGACAGAGGACAGAGTGAGCGAGTGAGCGAGTGAGTGAGTGCAGGAAGGGAGGGAGAGAGAGAGAGAGAGAGAGAGAGAGAGAGAGAGAGAGAGCGCGCGCGATGCTGGGGGCACACCGGAAGCAAACGTCACTGACACAGGAATGGGCTAAAATCACCTCCACAGCCGAACATGGCTCAGAAATCCTGAGAGGGGGTTTATTGGGTCTGGTTTATTTGAACGTCCGAGCCGGAGAAAGCATGGTCTGTTCCCTCAGGGTCGGTTTCCAGGCTGTTTTGAGGTAAGGCAGCGCTGTCGGCTCGGCTGGGGATGAGCGCTTAGCAGCTGTTAGCTCCGTTAGCTCCTGCTCATCTGCTCCTCAACTCTCTAAAGGGCTCGTCATGAGCAAAACCTTTACACCAAAATCCACACTTAAACCAGCGGGGTTTGCTTAATAATACCCGGGTGGAGCAGCACTTGGACAGTGCAGGCTGTATTACAGCCCTCAGCTGTGTGATATGAGTGTAGCTGAGTGTGGGTTTAATAGTCCTTATTAATGAGACTTTCGTCCTCAGTGTTTTAGGCAGGCCTCCTCGTTCACACAGGTGGGGATTTAGTGCTAGCTAGCTAAAACCCCTATTATAATCATAATAATAATCATAAGATTGATCAGGGCAGCTCCTTGGTGTTTTTAGGGCTGTGAACGTTGAAGCCCTGCCATGGCCTTCATATGGAGCTGGACCTTTAAAACAGGTCTTTCTTGGGTCGATCAACTGGTTTCCAACATGTATCAGATCTCAGATCAGTCCTAAAGGTGTAGACAGCTGCTCAGCCAGTTCACCTGAGCTTTGATTCAGGCTCTGAAATGGTTTAAATGTGGTGTGAAATGGTTCAGACAGACATGCTGGGTTTCCTTACACTGGTGATACCCTACAGAGCTTCATGATGATCGATAGAAATGCTCCAAAATGACTGATCTGGAATCAGATCTGTGTGTTATCCATTGGAAGTTAAGACCATATTTAAGTATGTGCCTCTAAAATGTATTGTTTTATGAGATATGAGGTTTTTACACTGATTTTATTTGCTATGCAAAACTAGGTAACTTATATAAACTTCAGCGAATCCCTTGAGGTCTCCAGTAAAACAGCAGTGGGCAGAGTGACGATATTTTATCGAACTGTGATCAATTTTGTCATCGTGATGCAGAATAAGCTTTTCTAAGCATATCGAGGATATCGCCGGAGCTCGATGAAGCTCTGATCGACAGCACGTGTAATTAGTGCTGTTTGATTAGATTAGATTGAACATGTCGCTGAACTTGATGGCGGCAGTCAAAAGCTGATCAGCACCTCGAGGAACCGAGACTGAAAAGAGGAACCCATCCTCCTCTGGTCGACACCGGATAGCTCCATAAAAAACACAACAATGAGAATAAAATGGACCAAAAAATGGTGAAGTACGAGCTGTGGAAGGTGAAGGTGCATGCAGGTAAACAGTCACATGCACGGCTGTGAATAACAGTTTGTGATGAAGCTTTCGGACGTCCTGACCCGTCCTGATGAGAACAACAGTGAGGTCTCATTATGGATCATCCCAAAGGTTGAGCTGGAGCTGGAGCTGGAGCTGGAGTTTGATAGAGCTTCATAGCCACAGATAATGCAGTTCTGCTGACCCACAGATCAGTTCTGAGAGACTTTATATGCCTCTGGTTAGAGCTGGGTAATATGACAATATTTTATTGTATGATGATCAATTTTATCATTTCACGATATTCTTTTATGAGTGTATTGTGGATATCATCAGTTCGTCAGTAATGTAATCAGTCTTATTGAATTCAATGGAGTGCAGCATATTTTAGATTATAAATATATTTTATAGTAAAACTCACGATACAGTTTGTAATTTGGAGTATTTGGATAGCGTTTTTTTATGTTATGCTGTTGATGCCGTTGATTTTGTCTGTGATAAAATATTGCAATTAATATTGTATATCGTAAACTTCTACCTCTGGTCCACATTCAGCATTTGGCCATGGTGGTTGGTTTAGGCTTGTGTGAGGGTTTCTACCCTCAAAAAAGGTTCTTTAAATGATTCCATAGAAGAACCACTTTTGGTTCCCAAAACCAAGAACCGTTTGTAATACAGTGTGAGGAACGTATTGAATGCATGAAGAAGCTCCTCACAAACATCTCTATTACAGAAATGAATTCTCTATACAATCAAAAGTGGTTCTTCTATGGTTTATTTTTAAGAGTGTATGAGCACCAGGTCTGCTAATGATGCCCTTCTATTTGTGTTATACAAGCTGTCTGTGGTGCCCCTAATTAGAAATGTAGAATTAAGAAGTGTATCTGGCTACGTTTGGTCATATAGGGCCAGTCTAGTGAAACCTCAGGTAAGACAAAAGACTTTCCACTATGGATTCACAGTTGGGGCTACAGTTTAGTCTAAGACTAGACCTAAATCATCCGGCAAACCTGTTGATATTGCTGCTGTTTCTGCCTGATTTCAAGTTGCAGGCTTTCTTCCTTCAGAGCTTGTAGAGAAGTACTGCCAATAGAACCGGACTCTAAGCAGATAAACATGAACCTATTGGCACCATGCTGCCTAATGCCAGGCGTGGGCTAGAGGGGTATAAAGACCCCCAGCATTGAGCTGTGGAGCAGTGGAATAACTGTGTTCTCTGGAGTGATGGTTGGTCCGATACTTTTGGGATGAGTTGGGGATGAGGTGGGATGGTGAGCATCCAACATCCTGACCTTCCTAATGCTCTTAATGCTGAATGCAGTCAGATCCTCACAGCAAATGCTATCTCTGGTCAGTAGAGACTGTTACTCCAACAAAAGCAGGATGAACACTTTTTTTTTAATACCCTTGATTTCAGAAGAAACTGTGAATGAGCGGGTGTCCCAATACTTTAGTCTATTCCACTGTTTACAGGCGGTGTGAATGTAATGTAAGATGATATTACGTCTTCAGTTTGCTGATGTCTGAGCAAGGAATAATCCCTTCTCCTGGCTTTGTAGAAAGTCGCCCACCTTCTGAAGTCAGTGTGCCTCTTTATAACAGGGAATTACTTAATATCCTCAGTCTAATCCTGTATGCCAGAGTGAGTGCTACATTGATACGCTCTCCTGGTGTCTTATAGAGCCGTAATTGGATTAGCTTTTTATGGTTATTGTTAAAACGTAGCCAGATCTTTTACGCTACAGGTGAAGAACGGCGGTGCTTCAGTCAGTGTTTACTGTTCTGTCTGAAAGTGGATCCTTCAGTACGGTTATCAGGGCTTAATGTGTTGGTGCTTGTGGTAGTTTTTTTTTGTGCTACTAGTCTGTCGAAAGTGCTGAGTTTGGGCTTTAAAAGAGGACCTAAAAATGCTGATTCATCTCCAAGCAACAGTCACCCCGGATACGCCTCCATGACAACAGAGATAGAAGGTGGATGTTTTGGGTTTGGGTGTATGTGGATAGTCTTGTGTAACAGTGCTTGTTGCAGCAACAGAAAGAAAACAGCTAGTGAGCAAAAAGAGTGTCTGTGCTCTCAGGTTTCTGTCAAAATACAGCCACGTGGTGCTCGTATACGTGTCCATTGACAGTGTCCACATGACAGCGGTGCAATATAACACACACACACACACATTCAGACAGCTTGTAATCTTGCTGCGCTTCATCTCTCAGCTCTGTAATCTCTGTAACGCACCTTTCCTCTCACCTCTCCGCTCACAAGTTGCCATGGAGACCTGATCGTCACTCTCGATTTTAGCTGATGTCACCTCAGAGTCCATCAGGCAGATACGTGGCGGGACCACATACGAGTCTGCCTCTTTCAGTAATGCTTCTACTGCAGCTCTGGTCATGCATTTGATCCTGTTTAGAGATGGTTCAGTGGAGTCCAAATCCATAATTGAAGTGGACGGAGTTTCCATTATGGATGAGATTGAAAATAGAAAAAAAACTGAGAAGACCAAACTAGGGTGTAGGTCTTCCAACACAGTGGTCCAATTTAAATATTGTTCTTGTCAATGTGCTTCTAGCCTTAAAAGTTGATTAGTTTGAACCTTCAAATTGAAGAATTGATGCCTTTGAAACCCCTTGTTGCTTTGGTTGAAGTTGCTGGAATTAGTTTTTTGGGGACAATTTGAGGATGCACCATTTAGCCTTAACCTTAAAACCAATGACTGATGTCTAGACGACTTTGGTGATGACATTTGGACCAATTATGGTGGCTAGACGATTGGGTCAGAAAGTCTGCAAAACATCAGGCAGGTCTTGTGGGGTCTTTCTAGTATGTAGTGGACAGTACCTACCAAAAGTGCTCCAAGAAAGGACAGCCGTTATATTGGCCCAGAACATTTTATGCCACCGACGTAATGATAATAAAGCATAATAGCATTACAATGCAGTTACGTCCTTTTAAAGCGCAATAATCTTTGAATGAATAATTAATGCATTGGTCATAATGCATATAGATATCACTGCCTGCTCACAGACTTGAGCCACGCCTTCCAACAGAGGGCAGGACAGCATGGCTAAAATATTGGTGACCTTTATTCTTATATAAGCAAACACACAAATAAACACAAAGGTCAGTATTGAGGTCAGCAAAAAATGTACTGAGGTCATGTCCATATATTGTGCGATAAGTCTGTAACGTAGATTGTGATCTAGTGGAGGCCCTGTGGAGGCCCCATTTCCTAATATACAGGATTTAAAGGATCTGCTGCTAATGTGTTGGTGCCAGATACCACAGAACCATGCCTCGACGGGTCAGAGCTGTTTTGGCAACGTGAGGGGGGGACCTGCACAATACCCTAATAGTAAGCACCAGTCTGCACCCCACTCCAGCATGTTATATATAATTATAACTATAATTATAATTATAATTATAGACAATATGGGTAGTCATCTGTTTGCATCAATGCTGATGCTGTAGGTCTCTCCCAGATGGTGAGGTATGTGGTTTAGTAATTCAACAATGGTATCAGATCGGTGTCGGGTATCGGCCGATACACAAACTTCATGTATCGGAACAGAAAACGATGGATCGGTGCATCCCTGCTGGAAACACCTGATTTACACTGTCTCTTTGTAAACATCGTTTGAAGCAGCTTGGCAGGACGAGGGTGGAGTGTTTCACCTTTCTGCTCTACAAGAATAGGTTGAAGTTTGACCGTCCGAATTAAACCGTAAGTGGCCTCGGTCAGGGTTCAGCAACCTTTCAGCTTATGAGAGACGGAGGATGTGTTACTCCGCTTGCTTTGAGTGCCGGATGGCATCCAATTGAATTAAATGAATTGAATTTCTTGCTTTAATTTGATATAAATCCGCGGCAGACTGTGTTTTCATTTGTTCTGAGGAGCACCGAGTAGAAAGCCAAGTGCCCTGAGGCAGAATGGGCTGTTGTGGGGTTTTTATGTGTTGGACACAGTCGGATCACTTCCCCTTTCGTTTTTTTTGACTCCCGGGGCATAAATGCCATCTGCAGTTTGTAGCCTGAAGCTCTTGAATTGCTCTTGAAATGCAGTTCATGTGTAAGTTGGATTTGGTACAGTAGCAATTCCTCGTTTCCATTTTCAGTTTTAAAACCTTGAGGATTAGCTGATACTGAAAGTAATCTAATTTTTGTCTTTAAAAATGTCAAATCTGAAGTTGAATCTATTCAATGAAAGTCCCCCTGAAATCGAAATTGACCTTTATTTACATTTCTGCTTCATGCCCGTATTAGGCACTTTGGGTCTAAATGTGATTGGATGAATAAAATCAGTAGCATTTTCAAAAATCGACAGAGTGGTTAAAAAAGGGATAAAGGTCCAAACCCAACACATTTTCTGTGACTGGATCCTCGTACTTGTACTTGTATATTCATATATCCACCCCATAAGCAGGCTAACACTACTAAGTCAGTGTATCGCTAACTCTAACTCATCACAGCACCAGCACCTCAAACCCTTCTACACTGCTAGGTTTCTTTTCTGCCCTGTCCTGTTAATGTGGATTGGACAAATGTATCTGGACACCTATCATTCATTGTTCCTTCTGAAATCAATAGTATTTAAAGGAGTTTCTTTATTTCTTTTTGTTGGAGTTACTGTCTTTACTCTCCAGGCAAGAACTCTTTCTAAAGCTATTGGATGGAGCACCAACTATCATGCCAGGGTTCACAGTTCCACTGCTCCTCAGCTCAATGCTGGGGGGCTTTATACCCCTCCAGACCATGCCTGGCATTAGGCATGGTGCCAGTGGGCTCATATTTAGTCCTATACTGTCAGCAGTACTGTGTGTGTGCCTTTGCACATCTGTGTCAGTAGTGAGTGTAACCTAAAGTAGCTGAATGCATTCATTCATTCATTAGAAGGACATAAAGTGCTGTCTTCATAATAATCATGTGAAGTCTGGGTCTGTCATTTTAACTGATGACAAAGCCTTTCTTGTCTCTTTTTTCACATGACCGTACCAGATGCTGCAACATGTGGCCCATATTTAGCCTCTGAAGAGCTTCTGTTTGGCTTGCATAAGTTTTACATATCCAGTTCTGCTACAGATCAATCCCCTCTGATTATTTGTCGTTGGGTTGTGCCTCATCCTGAGATTAGACCACTGGCTGACCCACTGTAGAGACGCTGCAATACACACCTGCTCTTTCAGCCGAAGTCTTAGATTTTGGTCATGAGATCTTTGCACGGAAGCCTTTATTTAAACAGTGGACTCCGGGTGCGGCTCTGTTTAAATGATTCCTGCTATTATAATTGAGGAACTCTTTCCAGCTCAGGCTTGTGACTGTAATCTTTCACGTGATTAGTCACGACCCATCTTTCTCTCTCTCCCTCTCTCTCTCTCTCCCTTTCTGAAAAGGGGATTTTTGGGAAGTCATAATCTCTCTCAACAGTCCGGCTGCACAGCCAGCAGGCGGGAGTACATTAATATAAGGGAATTATTGCTGCAGGGAGATTTGCGAAGAATATGCCTCCCTTTGCAACTTCGCAGTGACCTGACCTGTAAGACCTTCATACGTCTTCTGTTTTCTGAATGCTGCTTAGAAATGACTGCAAACTCTTAGACTAGAGGAGCTTTTTCTGTGTGTGAAGCACATTTTTAGTTATTACTGGTTTTAGTGCAGTTCTGTTTTACTTCTTTTCAGTTACAGCTGTTACAGTTTACATTGCCTGAACGTTTCTGTGAATGGACCACAAAAAGGTCCAAAATGACTTTAGTCACATGATTATGTTCAATTTTAAAAATGCCTATAAAATGTTTATAAAAGTTGTCTTTTTGAGATTTGATGGTGTTATGTAGCTAAAAGTACTGTGTAAATGTCTGTCTAATATGGCCTTAAAGACGGGGATTATATAAGTTACATAAATGGAGACAGTCTTGCATTAAAGTTTGGCCACTTAAGCTCGAGTGGTGTTTTGTTGTTTTTTGAAATTGCTAATAAATTTGACTTAGTATTGCGTCTTTATTATTTTTCTTTATTATTTATTCAGTTATTGCAGCAAATTAAATTTGGTTAATAAACAGTCATTTGTTGTCTGTGAAAGATTTGTTAACTCTTTCTAATTTAGAAAATCAAAACAAATGTGTAATTTGACCTGGTTTGAAGCTGATCTCACACTAGTAAACCCATGGTTCTTAAAATTAGGTTCCTGACATAGCCAGCGGCTCCGTGGGCCAACTTTGATATGAGCTAAAAGAAACCTATCAGACCTATCAGATCAGCATCAGTGTGTCCATCACTCAGGAAATCAGTTAAAATCTACTATACTTCAAGGACCATGACATCATTAAGTTCAATAAGGTTCATGAAGGTTTCAGTAAGGATAGTGACAGTAGGTAAAAGTGGGCTTTGACCAGCAAACAAGACCATGAGTTTAGCACATATAATTTTTTTGGTATTCTAGCAAATCAGACCTGTTTGCTGCAGTTACTTTCCCTCCCTGGGCTTCAGTGGTCCACTGTCTCTGAACTATAGCTGTGTATAGATGGCCGAGAGCTGTCAAACCTAAAGACAGGATTGTGTGTGGAGGCGAGAGGGATGTAAAGCCCTATAAGAGTATAGAGGTTGGGCCCTTTAAGAGATGTTCCCCTGAACAGTTTGGTAGGGGTTTTGGGACCAGTGGTCTTTGATCTCAGCTCCAGCAGGGGGCAGTGTGGAGTTGGTGTTTTCAGAGCTGCAGAGTTTCCACCTTGATCTTCAGTCTCTCAGATGTGTGTCAGCTCCGAATAAAAACCAATAACTGGGTCAGTTCTCTTTCGGCTCCTGTCTTTATGCCTTTAGATTCGGAAAGGCTGAACTTGCCAGGCACCACTGTCTCTTTAAAGTTGAATAGGAACAGGTAGATCACTTTCACCATATAAAAGACAAAGAGAATCAGTGTCAGGCCCTGGTCCCAGCATGCCAATGCAAGAGCTTTGCTGCCTTGGGGATCCTTTATTAAATACACTTCCTTTTGAAATGGTGGAGGTTTGGGTAAAGCTGAAAATGCTTTTAGTAGAAAATAAGCATGTTGTTATCTTTGTCAGTTGTCAAGAACAATTGTCAGTATTACGATATTTGATCAAAATCATGATAGATTATAGTTATTGTGATGCAAGTGAGCGTATCGTGAATGTTTGTCAGAGCTTAAGGAACACTAACCAACTGCACATTTTAATGACAGAGTGTAATTAGTCCTGTTTAATTAGAGGAATGATAAGTCACTGTACTCAGTATGGGAGAATACTTGAATAGCAGTTGCTATTAACTGTTGCTAATGCTGTGTTCTCTCTGCATGTCTAAATAGTGCGATAAATATTGTGTATTATTCATTTGTCTTTAAATATCATGACATCATATTTTTACCTCATCACCCACCCCTAAACTCTGTACTCAAAGCTTTTAGGTGTTGAAAAATGAAATGTAACTGTAAAATTCTGCTCTGTACACCAAGGTTGTTACCAAATGGTTTACCAAACCGTGTTTTTTTTTTTTTTTTTTTTTTTTTTTTTTTTAAATTAAGTTAATTATGAGAAAACGTCTCATGAGTATAAAGTATAAGTTTCTTCTAAGCATCTCTGCCTGTGTGTTCACAGGGCGCCACAGAGCTAAATGGAGTCGGAGCAGCTGTTTAACAGAGGCTACTGCAGGAACAGTTATAACAGCATCACCAGCGCCAGCAGTGACGAGGAGCTGCTCGATGGCGCCGGCGTCATCATGGACTTCCACACCACCGAGGACGACAATCTGCTCGATGGGGACGCTTCCCCAGGTAGGAATTTGACGCACCTCTCTGGACTGGACAACCGGTTATCTATTTGTCCATCCGTTCAGTGCTCTCTAAAAAATAAAAGTGCTGCAAATGGTTCTTTGAGCGATGCCATTATACTACTTTGACAGAGTTGAAAGAACCTGTAATGAAAATCTAGGCATATATATATATATATATATATATATATATATATATATATATATATATATATATATATATATATATATATATATATATATATTCCTTTACAAGACTTAAAGGAAGTCTATTTATTTTATTTATTTATTTCATTTTATTATTTTTAATGGGACACCCATGATCCTTGCGTGCTACTGAACTAGAGAACGTTTATACTGGTATGCAGGACAGAAAGGGCATGTGCTCCTTAGTTCAGTGGTTGTTTGGGTCAGATTGGTGTTTATGTATCTAATGGAGTCAGTTAGCTGAAGATTTGCTCAATTGAATTTGTGGTGGCCTGTCAGACAACAAGACTTTGCTGTTGTCTCCCACAATCATGCACTGTCCTCACTTAAGTGTGTTTTTGGATGTGTGTGTTCGTTTTGGTCATTTGTTGTTCTGGCTTCATGGAAAATCTGACGAGGAAACTGTGTGAACTGTGTTTTATTTGTGAATGTTAAAGATGACATTCCTTTAATATCATAAGCAAGATTACCTTGTTTCATGCTTTACAGTTTAAAAATAGCACAAAAAAGGCTGCAAAGGGAGTCTTGGTCCCTGCATGGTCAGTCCTTAACAGTACTCTCTTTGGTAAGAAGTAGCAGATAAATGTCTTTCGGTTCATGTTCACGGGACTTCCACCCATTCGTCCTTACAAAAAGCTTTTTTTGGCTGTCTTGCATGCACTGGTCTTTTGGGGTCTAATGTTCGGGAACCTAATGGCACCACACCCAGTGCCAGTTGTGGGCTAGAGGGGTATTAGGTCCCCCAGCATTGATCTGTGGACAGGATGAGCTGGGGTGGTGATCATCCTACACCATGACCTCACTAATGCTCTTGCTGCTTAATGCAATCAAATCCTCACAGCTGTGCTCCAAAATCTAGTAGAAAGCCTTCTTCACTGGACAGTAGGGACAGGTGCTCCAACAAAAGCAGGATAAGCTCTTTTGTACCCTTGATTTTATAGAAAATGAAATCACTGTATGAGCAGGTGTCCCAATACTTTTGTCCATATAGTGTCCTATATTGTATAAACCAAAAACCCAATGTTTTTTTTTTTGGTATAAACAAAAACCCAATTTCCCTGGTGACTGTATTGGACCAGGTGGGGGTATCTGCCCTTCCCAGGCTGTGTTTGGTGGAGTGCAGTAGTTCTGCAAAAGCTGGCTGAGTTCTTGCCCTGCTCCTCATTAAGTTCATAATTCATTAGTGCCACAGTGTTTGTGTAGCAGGCAGCGTCCGACAGGCCTTTGTTTATGGGATCACAAGCACAGTCCGGCCTTTGTGCCAGTGCAATGAGTGGGTGTCGGCTTACGCTGTCACTCACCAATCTCTGCCCTATCAGATTGCTCCGTTCTCACTGGCTGCCCTGGAGCTGGAAAGTTACTTGTCCGACAAGGGGCACAGGTCTAACTCCGGTCTGTACAAGGGCACTTTAAGGAGCTGCGTGGGACGGAAGTGAAGTGGTGACTTGGTGAGAATAGTGAAAGCAAGGTCAGCGGAGGGTTCTGAGTGACCTCATGGACCAGCAGGACCGGGCTGAGTGTAACTGGAGGACATGTGTATAGATCTGACGTGGCTGTTTCAGGATGACACCCAAAGGAACTTGTTTAACAGCTCTGCTACTTTGGAGCCGGTGCTTCAGGAAGTTTGACTTGTCTCTGAGGAATTGAGTGTGTGTGTGTGTGTGTGTGTGTGTGTGAAGCAGTGTGTGTGTATATGGGTGCAAGTGTGCATGTTTGAGTGTGTGTGTGTGTTCTATTTTTATACTTATGATGGGGGACCCTGGTGTGGTCCCTTACTCAAGTTTCCTGAGTGTTTTAAGTGAGAGTGTGTGAGAGTGTGTGTGGCTGTGTGAGGAGTATCATGGCGTTACTTGATCTCGAAGGGAATCGAGCGTGTGGTTCAGTGCTGGATTGAGACGCACTCGCTATTGGAGCAGAACTGATGGGTGACCTCATCACTTGGTCCAGTACAGTTACCTGGCAACAGGAGGGTTTCAGACAGAAGTGGTCAAGGTAAATAATGGGAGATTTGTCCGAGAAAATTGTCTTTTTCTATTTTATTCTTTCTTTAAACCTGTTGCCTTATGTCTGTTATTATGAACTGATCAATGATTATTAACCATTACCATCTCAAAGGCAAGCATACCAATGTTTCTTCAATATTGGCACTTAGATTTAGTCTTGTTTAGACTGCTCTGAGAATTATCAAGCTCTTATCTAGACCTGTAGGGTTGTTCAATACGGCTGCAATGATTTACACACCGTGAGGAAGTGAGAATTCCCGCTAGTACAGAGAGCATTATTCTTGATCTAGAAGAGCAAATACGTGTGGTATGGGGGAATTGATGTAGTCTAGAGAATGTAAATGTAGTACAGAGGACATTTCTATAGAACAGGGAGAATAAATGTTGCATGTGGAGAATTGTTGTACTGAGGAAAAAGTACAGATACTTACTGTAGTATGATAATGAAGTACAGAGTGAGATGATCTTGTACAGTAGGAATACTGTAATTGTAGTACAATGAAAGACATTGGCGCGCAGACAGTGGGGGGTAGGTAATGTAGTGCAGTCAGGATTGCAGTACAGAGGGAATCATTGAAGTATAATAAGAATGAGTAGTTGATATTTTGTGTGGTACAGTAGAATTGAATGTTGTACAGAAAGAATTTAAGTAGTACAGAATTTTCTTCAGACGAAATGAAGACAGTGAAGAAATAGTTGAAATAGGTCATTGCTGAGTCAAGGACACATTATCAGGGATCTCGCACCGCCGGTATTCTAGGCTTTATAACCCAGGATCAGAGTAACCTACAGGTATCATACACATATCATATCAAACAGCAGCTCCCCTAACCTAACCTGACCAGCATGACCCTCGACCGGTCATCAACTATCGGCGAGTAATCCAGCTTGTCTTCTGTATAAGGAGAACCGAGAAGGGAGGAGCTGCTAGCTCCTCTTTACTCTCACAGACTTCCAATTTCATATTAAAAGTCCTGATCCCAGTCGACACTATGCTGAGGTCCAGCACAGTTATTCATTTTAGTGACCAATAAACAGAAATTGGGTTCAGAAATTTATATCTGTGTTCATTTGTTATAGTTGTTTTTAAAAGTTAGTAAAGTAATGATTTGGTCAGTCCTGATGTTTGAAATCTCTCCCAGATGGTCATGTATATGGTTTATTAATTCAACAATGGTATCAGATCGGTGTTGGGTTTCGGCTGATGCGCAGAGTTCATGTGTCAGTATCTGTATTGGAACAGAAAAGGATGGATCGGTGCAGCCCTAGACCTAACCTAAACAAAATTGTTGATTCCTGAATCGGGCATGTTGGGGCAGGACTGAATCATGGTGGTTCAGTAGGAATCAAAGTGTGTCGAAATGTGGCTTTCTTTGCCTTCTCATTTTGCTATTCTATCATAAACAGTGCGTGCAGTATGCATATCATCTGAAAGAGGGAAGATTTCACGCCCCTGCTGTGTTTGTATGGCTGTATGTGTTCTTCGGGATCATGATAAAATCACAGGTGCTCTTTAGGTCTCGTTGTGAACGTTACTTCACTCTCCCAGCTGCTGGGCTCTTTCAGTAAGATATGAAGATGTAAAGCGAAATCTAGAGCTTGTAATGAAGCTGCTGTAGGAATGTGATGCCCTGTACATAGATGTGTATATACAGCACACCCATTTTGTCTTTAGTTGGATGGGTTGGGCCAAGATAAATGACCTACTCAAGGCAGAAAGTTATGATGACAGGCCGGCCAACTGGATTTGAAAGACGTAAGATTGAAGGGTGAAAGGTGTTGCAAATAACAAGCATGACTTAGCAGTGAGTGCATTGTGTAGTTATGGGTTATAGATCAACATCCCTTAAATTCTGTCACAGTATATAATCTGAGAGCTTCTGCTCCTAACGTTGACTGATGGTGCAGTCTTGTGTGATGTATTTCTAGGCGGGTTGTCCTATAAAAACAAATGCCAGCCATAATGCATGAAGCAGACAGGGATGATAGACCTGTGCAGAAGTACACTATGAAGGCTTGCACATACATTGTGCATAACCATTTTAGAGGGGAAAAAATGTAGTATCACATGGTATTATCTGCTGACTTTTGCAGCAGTGTATACACAAGTGTAGAGATATGTAGAGAGTTGCACTGGTGAGTTGCCCATGTGACACAGTGAGAGATTAGCTTGTCCTTGTCACCTTGAAAAGTTATGATTCTGCTTGAGGCATGAAAGAGAGGACTATGAACAAAATGGCCATAGATAAATAAAACATTAACATGTAACTAATTGAGATTACATTGTTTTAATTAAATGTACATAAACCACTGAATCACTTTTTCCTGAATATGTTCTGTGGATTGTGACCATGCAGAAACTAGTGATTAAAGCCAAAGTCAAAACTAATTACAAGATAAAAACTAAACTAGAATGCTGGGAAACTCTGCCCATAAAGAACATGCAATAGATGTTTCATTGTGCTTCTGGTAGTGGTATTATAATTGTACAATACAGAATGTGCTTCATTGTGCTTCTGGTGGTACAGAATGTATTGTACAATTATAATACCACTACCAGAAGCACAATGAAAAGTCTATTGCATGTTCTTTATGCAAAATATTAACAGTTAATTATCACAAAATGGATAATGCAGCCTTGTTTTATACCAGAAGCCACACAGTGGAATACAAGTGACAAATGCTGGTAGAGAGGTTTGTATAAAGATTGACTGATCAGATTTAAGGTGTTCTGGATACCACATTAACATTTCCAGGCACACTTGGTAATGCTTCATCATGCAGGGCTTTTGTAATGCCTCTCAAGATGAAATGTACTTTACCTTTTGAAATCAGCCACATTTAAAGCAGCTGCTGGGACCCCAAGCAGTGTTGCAGCAATTATATGACTGAAACGTTTCTACTGATTTCCTATCCAGTAAAACAATTTTTCTAACAATATTTCATATCGAGTCATATTTTAGTCATGTTCTTAAGTACTAAAGTTATCTAAAACTATTACTCTTATTTAACAGTGTGAAATTCTGTCAGCCGATGTTTTGATCATTTGAAATGTTTAAGCTTGTTCAAATCGGTTTCATCGATTTTGTTGACGATTATTTTTGCACACACCTCTCTTGTCCAGCTGTTGTTTGCACATGTGTAGTACTTACTTGCCTACTGCAGTTACTTTAATCACCTCAATATTTTTCAAGAACTGGGACTCTGGCCGTGTTCACAGGATACTGACGGGAGTTGCAGTGAGACCCAGTGTTTGATGTTCAAAAGATGGAACACTGAGTGTTTCCTGCAATTGTGATGTCATAATAGATGATAAATGATGCCTATAGAAGGCCTATCCCCAGTGTCTGCTGAGGCTTTAACCTGTTGTTTATCTAACCCTCTGTTCAGGAATTATGGCTTTATTGTGTCTGTGTTTAAAGAGGTGCGTTGTTAAACAGAACACCAGTAGACACACCTTGCTGACCTGCTTTGAGAAACTCAACTCTAATCCCAACTGCAAGCTTGCACGTCTTCACACTTCTGCATACCTCTTATACAAGTTGATCATTGTTGCAATATTAGTCTTTGTAATACTGGTACTGTGAAATGCTGCAGTTTCTAATTGCCAGAAACCTTCACCAACCTCAGAGGAGTTTTTATGGGTGTTTGGATATGTGAAGGTGCTCACATCCATCAACAAATATGAATACATGTAATCAAAATAACACACGCTGTGTTTAAATATTGGACATTAAATAAATAAATAAATAGACGCAGACGCACACACACACATATGAATTCACCTTCAGTATTTTCAAGAAGGGTAGTACCAAAAAAAGTTATTTGATTTAGAACAATATGACCACCACGGTTTAATGCAGTACCATTTTTTAAAGCTATGTAAGGGAACGTGAATGACATATAGTTAAGTGCAGCACAATCCTAAAACGTTGAGAAGCAATCAGCAAGATACAGAATTGCACCAGAATATTAGTGTTTGTTGGTTTATATATTTCTCTGATTTCAGTTCAGGTAGCCTATCAAACTACTTAACACTGTTCTACTAGAGTGTGCTGTTTCAGGTTATAGGATTGGATTGGATCAGATTGGTGTGGCGCAATGGATAACACCACTACCTGCCAGTGAGCTACCACACCATGTGGGAGACTGGGGTTCGATTCCCAGTCTGGGTGACTATGCAGCGCTACACCAATAAGAGTCCTTGGGCAAGACTCCTAACACTACACTGACCCACCTCTGTAATACAAGTAACCTTGTAAGTCGCTCTGGATAAGAGCGTCAGCTAAATATCATGAATGTAAATGTAAATGTATTTTCTCTTTCCTGCCTTTTGATATTCGATTCATTCTCAGCTGATCACAACACCCAGCCCAGTTTCCTAAAAGCATCATAGTGTTAAAATCATCTTAACTGGTAGAGCGAGTAAGGCTGAGCAATATCACTAAAAACTTGTACCCATGTATACTTCAGAGAGATGGCGACATACGATACAATGTAAAACATAACAAGGTATAATGTTACTGTTAAAGTCTGAAGTATTAAAGCTTTAGTAAATGATAATGTAATATGTATATAATGTTTTTAAAATAATATACATAAGCAAGTTGCACTCTTCATGGTATGTTAAAAATGGTCGTCATGCTTCTACTTTTAATTGCAGTGTTTCTAAAGCATAATTTGCACAAGACCGCTGAGTGTCATCCCTCCGGAAACCGAAAAATTTCCACACCAACAAACCATGCACATTGTTTCTGGAATTAAATTGTAAGGAGCTAGTAACCTGTGTAGCAGGTGCGATACACATGCAAAACCATACAAATGTGGTCATTTAAAAAATGTTTATAAAATAGATTAGAATATATTGATTTTCCAATATATTGCACAGCCCTAAGAAAGAGCCATCCTTGCCATTTTGCTAGACCATTGACGGGATAATATTTGCAAATACTGATATTCCATCTCTAGAAGCGTATACTTTTGCAGCCTATTGTACCCAGGTATGATAATTGTCAGTAACAATTTGATATATTGTACACCTCTATCAGTGTTTGCATGAACGAGCAGAGTCATGTACAGCATCATTTTATGTCATTTGTGAATTACCCCAAAGCAGTACACACACCATTGCATTTACTAAAGAACCCTTAAACCCATACACACACTACCACACACTATCACATAATATCACATAATACACACAATTACAATATGCTGTTTTGTCCGTCATGCAGTCCTTTTCTCTGTACACCAGAGAAAAGCACTTAATCATGCAGTGCAGGTGAAAGGCCTCCAAGACCGTCATTTAGGAAACACTGGCCTGACCAGAGCCTTTAATCCACTTGCCTGGGCCCCCCTCCAGCTGAGAAATGAACTGCTCCATTCTAAAGCTTATCTTCAAACCCCACCCGCAGATCGGCTCTGAATGGTCTGGCCCGGCAGTCGCCCGTAGCAACCAGCTCTCCTTAATGTGGGTGATGTCATTGGTCTTCAACGGTCAGCTGCTGAAAAGGCGTGTGGGAGGGGGGAAGAAGGGAGTGTAAAAGAACGGAGGGGAGAAATACGAACACACAGGTGCACACACACACACACACACACACACACACATGCACACACACTCGCTCATATCCTCACAGCGAGGGTGACTGCGGTTGGGAAAGATGGCAGCCGGCCTTGATTAAGGAGCTACTCCAGAGCTACTCGCTCTCTCTCATTCTCAGCTAGCTGCAAAGGGCAGCATGGAGGAGGATTCGGCCGACCCGTACTTACCCTACGACGGGGGAGGGGACACCATCCCCTTGCAGGAGATAAGCAGGCGAGGTATGCAGTAAGGCTCTCTCTCTCTCCCCCCAGATTTCCACTCCTCAGTGGAGAAGCGCCTTAGTGTCGTAGTTTGAAGGGAGAACCCTGCATTTTCATACACTGTCAAACAGGGAGGCCCAAAGAAGCCTTCAGTGATGTGTTTTTCTCCTGATCAATGATTAACCTTGCCAAGCAATCCATTAACTGTGTGGGTACATGGCTGTGGGTTTAATAAGCCTGTTATCTGTGCTGCTATGCTGTACTACTGCTGTAACGTTCAGTGTTCTGCTTGTGTGAGAGCAATATGGGTCCTGGCATGTGTTTCCCTTATCAGCATTGGAGATTTACGTTGGATGGTGTAAAGTGCACGGTATGACGTCTTCTGTGGTGGTTTCAGGAGCCCCCCCCCCAGGCAATTGTCTCAACCTTACATGTGCAAGTGCCCATGTGTGCGTGCATGCATACGTGTTAAATGTTTGAATGCCAGACGTCCGTTGACTGTGCCACCTCCCTAGAGAGAAGGACACTGGATGTGTTTATGGGTCAGTCAGGCAGCTGCTTCGTGTTCTTCTCAGGGTGGCCTGGAAGACCCCTGTAAATCCAGGCGGGCATACATTCATCATTCATCAGCGCTTCAACGGGAGATACTTGTTGCACGGTGTTTTCCCATATCCGTGCCATGTCGCAGGCTCAGGCGGGAGGATTATAGCCTGTTTTACTTTGACAGTGACCCGTGGAGGTACAGATATACAGAGATGCACAATAATTTCAGCCCAGATCCAAATCTATTAATGCTGTGAGTCAGCCGAACCGATCCGATCCAGTCTTTGTTTCTAATATAATACAGCCACACAGTTTAGGTAAGCCGATATACTGCTAATTAACACTGAAGCAAAATAATGACTTTCTGGACTGATTAATTTTATTTAAATGAGCTTTAATGTGCTTATCATCTTATAATCCAGTCTGATTGACCTCCCTGACCATTCCACTCCCAGTTTCTCTAAAACACTGCAGTGGAATCACTTTGTGGGGTGTGTGTGTGTGTGTGTGTGTGTGTGTGTGTGTGTGTGTGTGTGTGTGTGTGTGTGTGTGTGTGTGTGTGGTCGTCCACACTCTGAACTGATAGTTGTTGTTTTGAAATAACTATTCTATAAAGTGGTATACATGCTATAATTTGGTTTTCTGTAGCGTGCTGGTGATGGCGATAGCCTCCTGCTCTCAGTTTTGAATGTGCTGTTCAGGGCTGGTTCAAAACCCGAATAAAATAAATATATATCTGGATCAGCCCCAAAATCTGATCCACTGGATCAGATCGAGACCTCTCTAGCTAGGGGCACAGCGGAATCGGTGTAAAATTGGCAGCGACGTGCCGAGCATTACAATATTACTCCAGTCTCCAGAGCATTGGTGGATTGAGATAAGGCGACATGGGCAGCCGGGGGGGGCAGCCAGGGGGGGCGCACAAAAATGACGTCGGTGATGTGATAGTGATCGGCAGGAGGCTGCAGCTATATGCTTAGTTAACATCTTGACGGCAATTTCTTAAAACACCTAACCATGCTAATACTAATATGTTATGCCATACTAATTCTGTTAGTACATGAACACACAGTGGGGGGGGGGGTGGGGGTGGGGGGGGGGGGGGGAGCACGGTTACCTCAACATACTGCTGTCTGCTTAAAGCTACATGACTCCACCCCTTCTAGTCTGCATGGATGGGAACGCAAACACTGAGCCTCTCAAGCATCTCATATAATCGTTCATCAATCATAATCGAGGGAACTTTTTCAATTAATCGTGATATTGATTTAAGGTCATATCACCCAGTAATACCCCAAGGCATAATGGGAGCACCCATGTCCCACAATGTGCAATTGTGGGTAACCAAAGGCTGAGAAGCATACCTCAGTTGGGTCCTCCAAATATAGGCTGCGTTTCTGGGCTGTGTATGAAGGATATGAACCTCTGTGGTTATTGTAGGCCTTTTCTAAGGTGGTCTAGTAAAGCTATTGCATGGTTAGGCCTACAGCAACTGCCTTTTACCCAGAGGCAATGAGTGTTGAGTGTTGTCTTATTCATATTACCTTCTCTTGGCTCATACAGCTAAGTGTGTTTCAATGCTTCCTTGTAAGCCTGTGTGTTGTGCAACCTTAGTGGAAGCTGTAAGCTGGCAGAACGGAGGTAAGTGTGTGTTCACACTGGCAGTCACATGGCTCATGTGCTGAGAGGGCTCAGGGAGGTCATTTCACATTCTCTAGCCCTGTTTTTAGCACCAGGCCATTTCCGAACAACACAGAGGATAAAATAATGAATATGTAGAGCAGGGCAGTATTGTGCAAAACAGGATTTTGGCATAACTGGATAACTTTAAAGCCTAAAATGAGCACGTGAACAGCGAGTCCATTGATTCAGAGCACACTACTAATGGAAGTACTACTAATGAGCCGAATCTGTCCTAAAATCAGATAGAGAGTCAGATTCTTAGTAGTTTTATGGACAAAATGCAGCTTTTCCAAGCTATAGTCAATCAGCTGAGAGATGTGTAGTGTGCAAATGTTCGTCTAATCCCTGTAGAGAAGAACTGCCAATAGAATAGGACTCTCTGGAGCAGATAAACATGAACCTATTGGCACCATGCCTAATACCTGGGGTGAAAGAGGGGTAGAAAGAGGGGTAGAAAGCCCCAGTATTGAGCTGTGGAGCAGTGGAACTGTGTTCTCTGGAATGATGGATGGTGCTCCGTGCAATATTTTCGGGATAAGTTGGGGATGGGGTGGGCTGGTGATCATTCAATATCCTGACCTCACTGATGCTCTTGTCTCTAAACGCAATCAGATCCTCACAGCCATGCTCCAATAATCTAGTGGGATGTTTTTCAGGTACAGTAGAAACCGTTACTCCAACAAATTAGGATAAACGGTTTTAGTATCTTTGATTTTGGAAGAAAAAATGAATAAGCAGGCGTCCCAACACTTTTGTCCATGTAGTGTATTATTGGTTATTATATATATTACTTCCCCTGCCTTCTTTGTAGTGACGTGATCGAAATCACTGTACAGCCGTCAACATTGTAATTAAGCTGGCGATTACAGGAACATGAGTTTGTCTTTTTAAATGAGATTTTATTACTTGCTTAGGTTTGATGAGTGCGTAGGATCACCAGAGACATGAACTAATGAGAACTGAGGTTCAGTTTTGTTGGCAGGTTGGCTTTAGTTGTTTAAAGTAATTAATAAATCCAGAAATGAGAGCAGTGTAAGATCTGGTTGGTTTGGCTGTTCTGTGTGGTCAGTAACTGAGACACCGTTTCTGTTCTGTTTTACTTTCTGCTTGATCATATGAGGGTCAGGTGAGTGCAGCTTGGGGAGGGGGGTATTAGCAAGCATCACCCCCAGGACCTCTAGACTAGCAAGCAGCTTTATTAGGATATTAATAGAACTACAAGATCTGAGGTTCCTCCTCCATTATTCTCCTTCCTTTTATATTAGTCATGCAAGCTAAGTGCTTATTGTAACTAAGCTCTCCCACCAAATGGATTCCTGTAGTTCTGATGTACATATGTGTGTGTTAAAGGAAGTAATGCCAAACCGGCTCAAGCCTGTCTTGTCTGGTATTTTTATCTTACTAGAACTAAAGCTATATCCGTTTCCTTCTGCAACACCTTTTTGATCCACATCAGTTTATTTGTTGTCGACTCTGCAGTGAGTTCCTGCATCTTAAATCTGGAGCAGTAACGCTGGCTTCTGCTTTAGGCCAAACAAGTGTAAAAAATCTGACGGCGGTGGTTAAAATACATTGATATCTGGGATGTCGTGATTAAAGGGCAGTGGTGGCTCAGCAGTTAGAGCTCCGGCCTATTGATAACAGGGTTGTGGGTTCGATACCCATGCTCAGCAAGCTGCCGCTGTTCACCCTCTTTGAGTTAAACAGGGCCAACAGCCAGGTGCTACTCTGGTATACTGCACAAATAATTACTATAGCTATGAGCAGATGCCATTTCTACTGTTGCACCATGTTACACTGCACAGAAATCTGCAAGGCCCTTCACCCTCTCTGCTCCCTAGGCGCTGCAGCAATGGCTGCCCACTTCTTCGGGCATGTGTGCTCACTGTCCACTGTGTGTGTTTCACTGGTGTGTATGAGTCTGTGTCCATCTGAAGCCAATCTTAGAAGCCAAATTCCATGTGTGTCTGTCACTAATGGTGACTATGGTCGTCTTGTCAGTGATATTAATATTATATATTATATAATATTTTTTATTGTTGTCATGTTTCATATAGTTCAGTTTGTTTTAGCAAGAAGTTCAAATGTAGCCAAACTTCCTGGATTGATTCATGGTGACGTTTGAGATTTATCATGATCAAATCAAAGCCTGGTTCATTTACGAGGGTAAGGCCTCAGGCCTCAATATTGCTAATTCTGCAAATAGTGAATGGGAGTGAATAGTTACCAGTCAGCATTAATCAAATCACAGCATGACGGGTAATGGCTCATTGTTACCGTTGTTGTCATACATGGCTGTTTCTGATCATAACCTGAATCACAGTACTAATCACCTCATTTGCTCTTCTTTTCTTTTCTGTAACTTCTGTATTAAACAGTGGGTTGGGTAATTATTGAAAATAATAGCAGGATAATAAATAAACCCTTTAGAGTTTGTGTATGATGGTGTGTTTGTTGTATAGTGTGACAGTTACAATTACACAGCCCTGTGGCTTTCAAAAGCAGTCCCCACCACATTTAGTAGTGCAAAATAATTGTACATGATTGCCTAAAATCGCTACAAACGCAAACAAATGTCACAAAGACAAAATAGAAGAATTCCTCAAGATTACACTGACGCACAACGCTCTGACTGCTACCGGTCACTGACATAAATAAGGCCATTGTGTGCACTGAGGTAAAGGAGACCGCAGCTAAACACTGTGTTTGTTTCTGATGAGAGATGACTGCAGACTGACCGGAGTCCTGTCCGATAACATGTCATTAGGGCAGATTAACACTGCAGTGTAGTACGGGATACATTATGAGCCTCTTTTATGTAATAAAGCTCCTGTTTTATGTTTGAAAGCAAAATAATTCAATAAGTTTTCAATAGATGTTAAGCCTTAACGTCATTGAAAAAGGTTTAACAGCACATATGAAGAGCAGAGAACAACGCTAATGTTATTAAAGGGTTCTTTTACTTTTTACTTCCACCTCATTTACATGGCTTACTATTTCAGAGGTTTCAGCACATCTAATTTACCAGTGTAAAATGTGTTCAAAATAAAATAATTTGCATTTAGTAACTTCAGATAAGATTTTGTTATCTTGACGGTTCACAGTCACAAATGTAAGTGACCTTGTCTATCTGTAATGTAACGAATCTGTCCCTAAAAACGTCCCACATGCACAGTTTGATACAGTCCTGCACGTCGCCTCCACAGAGACGAGAACGTTAACTCAGGGGAGGATGGGTCCCCCCTTGTTAGTCTTGGTTCCTCCCAAGGTTTCTTCTTCCTGCAGCTCTGAGGGAGTTTTCCTTGCCACTGTCCTCCTTTGGCTTGCTCGCTGGGGGTCTTGGGTTTTTATGTTTTATTGATCTCTTGTTCTCTCACTGATTACTGATTCTGTACAGCTGCTTTGTGACAACACCAGTTGGAAAAAGCACTATACTGGTTGTTTTATGAATAGGAGATCTCAACACTCAATATGGTGTCTGTTTATAGATGAAGTTCCACCCATCCACAAAAAGAGCCAAGACACTTGCTGGAGCTGCAAGAAGAAGAGAATCCGCCTTACCCCATGTGGAAATCTACAAAAGCGCAGTAGCCAGAATAAGCCAGATTGTACCAGTAATTTAAAATACCTTTTTGAATCAGTCATTTATCCTTCGGTTTCCAGTATTTTAGTCTTCCCCTATTCAGAGAGATCAGAGCCTGGTCTTGTGTGACTGGAAATGGCTGTCCAGTGGTGTTGCAAAGATGGCTGCAGAGTGCACAGACTTTTCTGTAAGGACTCCGCCACCAACAGCACTACGGCATTCGAACAGGCAAAAAGACGCATGACTTTCAATCTGATATTCACGTTCACGACGCATGCCCACGAATCTGAAATGCATCTGATCTAGGACCACATATGAACATGATTCAAATCTGATTTGAAAAGATCAGATTTCACATGTCCACACAACCCAGACTTTAGCCTGGTAATGTGAACATAGCCTATTATGAACTTCTTAAATATCTTGAAGGATTGTGATAATTGTTTTTTGCTATATTACCGACCCCTACTTTTGAGGTCTACAGCTTTGACTGTCCGCTGGATCTCCTTCTAGTACTGTAAAATGAGCAAGAAATCACCAGGTTTTGAAAATAGCCTTCAAACAGGAGCTCTTTTCATGTTCCTTTGAAAAATGTAGTATTGCTCCAAAAATGACTTTTGCCGAGTAAAGCGTCTACCGTAGCAGACATGCCAGGCTCAGAAGAACCACAAGCAGCAAGTGGGTGTGGAGTGAAAGCCTGTTGTGAAAAGCCCATTGATGCCCTTCTTCTGAGTATGAACAGCTAACAAGTAGACCTTCAGGAAGGCGGGACTTGCTATGCTAGTGTGTGAATGTACAATCTATAGCCACTGCATTGTACACATTTGTCCCCTCCCCAGCTCTTCAGAAAAGAGACTCACACCCATCCCAAATACTAATAGCATAACTGAGTCAAGTTGACCGCTAACCTCACCTAAAGCCTTGTAGAGCTGATTCTGAAGAAGCTCCATTCATGGCTCTTCTACTCTGTGGGCTTTAAAAACAGCAAGAGCTTTAACCAGCATCTCATTAGCAGTTAATCAGTCAGACGATCAAGTGCAGAATGCAGAGCTCTTTACTTTTGTAACCTTACCTTTGCAAGATTCTGTTATTGCCTACTTCTGCTTCTACTTCTGCCAACCCTGCGGAGATGTCTCACACATGGCATGTGTAAATAAGGCCATCCAGATTGATTCTTATTGCTGCAGTAATTTAGTGATTAACTCGGCAAGGTACAGGTTTCATTCCCCCAAAACTTTGCAGCACAGCGGAAGTCACTGCTTAATTATCACTTAACACCATCTACCAATGCAGATCCTGCTGTGGGCTTAACTTTAGTAAAATAGCTCAGTCAGGTTCGCTTGTTTACAGCTACGATGATTTCACTCCTATAATTGGTTCAGGGAAGAATCAGAGTTTGTAAACCTGGAGCGTTTTCTCCTGTGCTTTGATTCATTAAACCACTTAAGACCGTTCTCTCCGCCTGTTGGTCAGACCTGTCTGGGGAGTGAGAAGGTAAATCCAGAAAGACGGTTCTGTGTTCTGGACTAGTGCAGATTTCTGTGCAGTGTAACATGGTGCAACAGTAGAAATGGCATCTGCTCATAGCTATAGTAATTATTTTTGCAGTAAACCAGGTTAGCACCTGGCTGTTGGACCTGTTTAGCTCAAAATGGCTAAGTGCACCTGATAGTTGGTTCGGATCAAGGTCAGATCACATTCTCCCCACAGACAAGCCGCTCCAGGGCTCTTAAAGGTGCCATAGAATGCATTTATTCTGTATGTTAAACTGTTTTATTTATAAATGGTAAGTATGTGACCGTTTGTTTGGTTCTCAGATAGTATTTAAAAACTAAGGATGTACCAATCCAGCCTTTTCAGTTCTGATACCGATACATAAACTTCGCATATCGGCCGATACCCGATACCAGTCTGATTGCATTGCTGAATTAGTAAACCCTATACCTCACCATGTTAAGGTGTTAAGGCATCAGGATTGACTTCAACATTACTTTAATTAATATAACGAATGAACACAGATATAAATGTACTAAATTGCCATTTGTCCTTTATTTATTTGCACATTTAGTGCAGTTTCACCCCAACAAATTAAAGCAAAAGGATCGGTTCCATGGATCGGAATTATCCGATACCCTATTTAGCTCATTTTGTTAATATTGGGACCAATACCCGATCCTAATATCGGATCGGTGCATCCCTATTAAAAACCCTGTTATATTTTATATTTTCTTTTCAATCAAAATGGCTGCTTTGTTTGGTCTGCCATTAGAGTCGTGATTTTCAGTGAAGGCCTCAGGCCAGCTCTGCTCTTTCTGCATGTCTCTGTGTGTGTGTGTGTGTGTGTGTGTGTGTGTGTGTGTGTGTGTGTGTGTGTGTGTGTGTGTGTGTGTGTGTGTGTGTGTGTGTGTGTGTGTTTTTGCGTTTGCAAGACAGCAAGGAGCATAAAGTGTGCCACTCTCTCAGAAGCTATCTGGAAGAGGCAGCTTGCCTCAGCTGAAAGCGGTGTCCTCTTAGCTAATCTGTGCCTGGCTGTATTATTGAGCTCCTCTTTGCCTTCTCTAGACTGGAGGCCGAGCTGCTGCAAGTTGCTGATGATCTTCAGTCACAAGTCTGGAGATGCTGGGGGATGTGATTTTAGCATTTTGGATTTCATAGAAGGGATGCTCTTAGGGGTGTGTATGTGTGAGAAAGGCCGAGAGAGAGTGAGCACGAGAGAGTCACAGTGTATTGTTTATATGTACGCTGTATGGACTAATGTAGAATCTCCCATTCTAAATCCACAGGCATTAATATGAAGTTGGCCCTATATTTTGCAGCTCTAACAGCAAGTGTGAAACTCTGTTATTGAGTCAGCAGAGCGTTTTTATGCACTATGCTTCGAGCTCAGCACTCAGCACTGTGGTTCCTAAACGCTTCCACTTTGAATAATGACTGGACCAGTAGAAATGCTCCAAATTCACTTAATGAAATCATTTTACATTAACTTTCATTGAACGTTAAGAAGCTTTTAAACTTACCTTGTGAAATCATTTTGGCGATGCAAGGTTTTGCAAGATAGCAAATGAAAAGTGAGCTATACATAAGACATCCGTCTAGAAGAACCATGCTCAAATACACCATCATCCAACCAGGAGAAAGACACCGCTAACTCTGGTTCCATAAACCACTGTTCTTCAAGACCAAAGACTCCTTAAAAATTCTAGTGGAAAATTTATTTAAACTCATTATTTAAAAACATGTATAATCAGATTAATCCAGGGTTTGTTTTGTAGAGTCTAATAAGCTCTCTTTCCCTCCAAAATAATCAGAATATTAAGTTTTTTAAGTTTTGGGTCAATACCAGTACTGAGTATCACAGCAGTGGCATCTTTCCCCAGATCCACATGTTCCTACACATTTGGCATTAACACATTTATATTACACACGCTCCGTATTGGTGGTCAGTGGGTGGTCACGCTGTTGTGAGGAAGTCTGGCATTTGAATTTTGGTTTGGACATGGTGGACAATTTTGCCTAATTTCTAAAGAACGGAAACCGCGGCGTCCATGTTTTTATAGTCATTGGCAGAAATAGTCAATTATTGGTTGCAGCGACCTGACCACCCCTATTCTAATTATTTAATATCTTAATATGAAGGTGAAGAGGTTAATTAAATACGTAGATCACTGGTCACTTCTGTTGTTGAGAAGCTGTTGAGAAGTGGTATAGACAGAAAGGAAAGGGTGTTTGAAAGGAATTGTGCTGAAGCTACAGTGTTTGGACAGAGAAATACAGACGGTCAGTGCAGGAGAGCTCCAGAGTGGCTCCTGTGCCTGACCCAGAGAGCAGTGAGGCAGTGCAAAGCTCATTAGCTGATTACAGGAGGTGCAGGAGTTGGAGTGGAGCGTCTATAGCTACAGCTGCTCCTGCTCTCTTCTCTTCTCTGCTCCACCAGTGTATTCATTTACCTTACCCAGCACATGTCCTTCATCCCAAGTGTAGTCGAGCAGCCAAGAGTTTTTAGAGATGTAATTTAGCTTTAAACATTTCTCAGAGTACATACACTTTGTCTTCCTGTCCTCCCTCTCTCTTGTCATTGGCTCCAGTTCATTTTCTTGTTTCTTTCGCTTCCCGTCCCTCCTGTCCTCCTTTCAATATCTCATCCGTCATCTTTATGGGTCTTGAATCTTCCTTCCTGCCCCATAAACTCGTCTCTCCAAATCCTCCCATTTGCTCCTGTGTTATCTTTTCCTGCTTACACATCCATATCTCTCCTTCTCTTTCTGTACAGGCTCTAACTACGCCATGTCTAATGGTGGGGGCGGAGCCGGAGGGGTGAGTAGCTCCACCCACCTGCTGGACCTGTTAGAGGAGCCCATTCCTGGTGTTGGCACCTATGACGACTTCCACACCATCGACTGGGTCAGGGAGAAGTGCAAAGACCGTGAACGCCACCGCAAGGTACTGACCGACCCAGCCTGAAACTTTCCTACCAAACTACCACTCAGACACGTAATGGAGCTGGAGACTAAAGGACCTGTTTCAGGGTTGAGAGGGCAGTTTGGTCAGTTCAGTATCCATCAAAGGGAGAAAATCAATCTATAAGATGAGTCATGTTAATTATGTTTGAGAGGGTATTCATTTAACATTAGTCCTTCATTTCTGCTCATGTTTGAGTGAAGATATTGTTGCTGTCATGCAAAAATTTCCAAAACAGCAACTCACAGGAGCATTGTTAAGGATGTGATGGAGAAGGTAGGGATAATACATGTGACTCATGTATTAGTAAAACTACTGTCTCATTCCTATTATATTATTTTTATAAAAAAATATGTAGTAATTGTTTTAGCCCTGCACATTTTAATGTTCACCTCTGACCCAGCTAATCAATTAACTAACATGCCCTTCCTGAGGTGACTGAGTGTGTTAGGAGCTGGAAAACACTAAATATGCTATACAGGCGTCCTCCAGGACCAGGATTAGGAACCACTGTCTTAAAAGAATAGCTTTACAATCATGTTGATGTTTCACTGACTAACAGGGGGAGTAGTGTCTCTGTCATTGCCACTGTGGACCACAACGATACTACTGCCCTATGGAACCTTGTAGAGCTGGGCAGTATGGTGATATTTTAAGGTAAAGGTTGAAGAGGCACGTATTTGTCACAGTGAAATGCGTCTTCCGCATTTGACCCATCTATGGTAGTGAACACACACACACACACATATACACACACACTAGTGAACTAGGGGCAGTGAGCACACACACCCAGGCAGCCAACGCCAGCGCCTGGGGAGCAAGGAGGGTGGTGAAGAGCCTTGCTCAATGGCCCAACAGTGGCAGTTTGCCAAGCAAACTAGGTATCGAACCCACAACCCTGTCATCAATAGCCCGGTGCTCTAACCGCTGAACCCCACCCCCTTAAAAATATGTGTCAGAAGTGGGATTTTTATTTATTTATCATGATACAGATAGTTTTTCTTACCATATTGAGAGACTGTTAGTGCTTAATAAACACTGACCAACTGCAGGTTGCACTACAGACAGTGTAATTAGACTGGTTTAATTAGATGAAAAGCAGCAGATGTTGAATATAAATCACTGTATTCAGTACAGGAGAGTATCTGAATAGTAGTTTTTAAGAGTCTGTCGCTACTGTTGTTTTTAGACTGTAACTACTTGCGTCGTGATAAATATTGTGTTCATGAAAAATGTATTTAAATATTGTGATAGGGTTTATTTATTTATTTATTTATTTTAATCGTATCGCCCAGCCCTAGAACCTTGGTGGATCTATACAAGACCTCTCACCAGAACTGTTTAACACTGCATAACGCGAGTCAGATTTCTGTAAAATCCTGTAGTATTACTCTACGGCCTCAGTCCACATACTTTCAGTGACCGTGTTCTGCGCTCTCAGCTTGTCAGCAAACACACGTGTACAGCTGTCCATAAGGTGGAGTTCATAGCCCGATGTGCATTAACAGCAGTTGTGTAAAAGTGAATTACACTCCACAACTGTAGGGGGAGTCCAGGAGCAAACAATACCAATTCTCACATAGTACTGCTTTAAAACAGCAGTTATGAAAGTGAACTCGGTCGAGTACATTGACCTGAAGTTGATGCCTGTATGAGAAGCAGGCTGGATATAACGGGCTTCATCAGTGTCATTATCAGCTCGTCTGTCTCGGTGTCAGTTTGTCGAGGCACATTTATTCAAACTCAGATTCATTTGAATGCAGATTTGAATGGCGGTTGTCTTTACCCTCTCTGAGGAAATCCTGCTTAGTAGTCTCTCCTCGAGCTGATGTGTAGAACGCTGTGGGTTCCCCGAAGGTCAGAGAGGAGCGTGTGTGTGTGTGTGTGTGTGTGTGTATATATATATATATATATATATATATATATATATATATATATATATATATATATATATACAGTCATGCCCGAAAGTATTCATACCCCTGTCAAAGTTTGACTTAAATTTACTTTTATTTAACCAGAAATTATATTTTTGCCTGGAAATGACACAGGCATCTCCCAGGAGATAACACGATGATGTACAAGAGGCATCATTGTGGGAAAAAATATTTCTCAGCTTTTATACACATTTGAACAAAAAGTGGCATGTCCAAAATTATTCATACCCTTCTCAATAATTAATAGAAAAGCCTTTATTGGCTATTACAGCAATCAAACACTTCCTGTAATTGCTGACCAGCTTTTTGCATGTCTCCACTGGTATTTTTGCCCATTCATCTTTAGTGATGAGCTCCAACTCTTTGAGGTTCGAGGGTCTCCTTGCCATCACCCTGATCTTTAGCTCCCTCCACAGATTCTCAATTGGATTCAAGTCAGGACTCTGGCTGGGCCACTGCAAAACATTAATGTTTTTGTCTGCTAACCATTTCTTCACCACTTTGGCTGTGTGTTTTGGGTCGTTGTCGTGCTGAAATGTCCACCGGTTCCCAAGGCCAAGTTTCTCTGCAGACTGCCTAATGTTGTTGTTGAGAATCTTGATGTATTGCTCTTTTTTCATGGTGCCATTTACTGCGATCAAGTTCCCTGGTCCATTGGCTGAAAAACACCCCCAAAACATTAGGTTCCCACCACCATGTTTGACAGTGGGGATGGTGTTCTTAGGGTTGAAGGCTTCTCCTTTTTTATGCCAAATGGTGCACACATCATTGTGGCCAAACAATTCAATTTTTGTTTCATCTGACCATAAAACAGAACACCAGAAGTCTTCTTCTTTGTCCAGATGAGCATTTGCAAAGGTCAAGCGGGCTTTTGTGTGCCTTTTCTGGAGAAGTGGTGTCCTCCTTGGCCTGCGTCCGTGGAACCCAGCAGTGTGCAGTGTCCGTTGAACTGTCTGCCTTGAGATGTCGCCACCAGCAGAGACCAGATTCACCAGGATGGCCTTGGTGGTGATCCTTGGATTTTTCTTCACCTCTCTCACTATTCTCCTGGCCAGCACAGGTGTCACTTTTGGCTTCCGACCACATCTTCTGAGATTTTCCACAGTGCGGAACTTCTTGTATTTTTTAATAATACTTTGCACTGTAGCCACTGGAACTTGAAAACATTTTGATATGGCTTTATAGCCCTTTCCTGACTTGTGAGCGGCCACAATGCACAGCCGCAGGTCCTTAGTGAGCTCCTTTGTCTTAGCTATGACTGTCCACAAACCAACTGCAGAGAGCTGCTGGTTTTCTCCTGTTGAGTTGATTAAAAAAGCTGTTCCCAATGAATCAGGGTAATTAGGATGCTTTAAAACAGCTTGGACTATTTGGAATGGTATAGAACTTTGGATTTTCCCATATACTGTGACAGTTTTCAAAGGGTATGAATAATTTTGGACATGCCACTTTTTGTTCAAATGTGTATAAAAGCTGAGAAATACTTTTTCCCACAATGATGCCTCTTGTACATCATCGTGTTATCTCCTGGGAGATGCGTGTGTCGTTTCAAGGCAAAAATATAACTTCTGGTAAAATAAAAGTAAATTTAAGTCAAACTTTGCCAGGGGTATGAATACTTTCGGGCATGACTGTATATGTATATATATATATATGTATATATATGTATATATATATATATATATATATATATATATATATATATATATATATATATATATATATATTTATATATTTATATATATATATATATATATATATATATATTAATGTTATTGTATTTTTTCAGTTCTACCTTATATTTAGTCCTTTGTCGTTTCATGTGAGCAAACAGTTCTCAAAGCATTTCACTGCTAGTTGTACTGTGTATAATTCTGTGACAAATACAACTTTGAACTTTAATAGTAAATTGCAGAGCATAGATTGAGCACACATTTCTGTGAACTATGAGTTAACAGGGAAGAATAATATATATATATATATATATATATATATATATATATATATATATATATATAATGTTTTTTTGTTTTTTTAAAAATATAAGTAAATATCATGATGAATGGACCAATAAAAAAAGATTTCTCCTTCTCCTGTAAAGTTGCCTTTTTGGAGATTTGAGGTTTTTGCTTGACATCAACTGTAAATTGATGAAGTAGTGGAGAATTACTATCAAGTTGAAGTATCAGTTTCTACACGTTTGTATAACAGGATTGGCTTGATATTACTCAAGTCAGTGATTCTGTCCTCAAGTAGTACATGGCGTTTGTGTTTTCTTGACTGAGCTAAACTGAGGCATTGTATCTAGACAGACAGATCTGTATTACTAACTCTAGCTTTTGGTTTGTTGTCTTTCGTATGACTTGTCATTACTGTTGCTCAGGCAGTCCATTCTCTCCATTGTAATTTTGCTGAATGTCATTAGTGAGTTCCCCCAAAAATCCTCCCAGCAGTGTTTCTCTCTAACACGTGTGTTCTGTGGTCTGTGCAGATTAACAGTAAGAAGAAGGAGTCAGCATGGGAGTTCACCAAGAGCCTGTACGATGCCTGGTCTGGGTGGCTGGTGGTGACGCTGACAGGACTGGCTTCGGGTAATGCAAACGCACACACACACAAAGCTGAAGTACCCTAAGGATCTAGCTTCTGTTAGAAAACATGACGTAGGCAGGCATACACCAGTGAGCTCCCCATACGGCAGCTTCAGCTGTGACTCAGTGAACTTCAGTGGAGTTGTATTTTACTGTAGTTTCTTTAACTTCTGTTTGTAGAAATAAGCACCTGAAAGCATTTCCTCAAATCTTAATGATAATGTTTAACTACTTTATTACTTTGAAAGTGCTGATGGTGACTTTAATTATTCACTTTTTTATTTAGAAAAATTTAGCCTTGTAGGTAAAAAAGTCAAAGAGACAGTGCTATGAAATGGTTTGCATGTCTGAGCAAAGGCTGTTTAACTTTCTCCACATTCAGCACTATACATAATTAACTGTGGAAGCAGAAGAGGACAGTGATGACTTTAAATAACAGGGGTTTAACTGTAGTCCCGAGTCCCAGTAATGAAGGAGAATCCACAGTAACTGGAGAATGTACAGGTCATCCTCTCTGTACTGTGTATGATTTGCTAATGCAAATGAAGGGTCTCTTAAAACACACAAGTTTCAGCTTATGTAAATAATATCCCCCCCTTTCTGTTACCCATCCCTCTCTTTCACACACTCTCTCCCTCTCAGGGGCGTTGGCGGGTCTGATAGACATTGCTGCTGATTGGATGAATGACCTGAAGGAGGGTGTGTGTCTGAGTGCCATGTGGTTTAACCATGAGCAGTGCTGCTGGGGGTCAAATGAGACCACATTTGCCGAAAGAGACAAATGCCCACAGTGGAAAACGTGGGCTGAACTCATCCTGGGGCAGGCTGAGGTGAGAAGAGTGTGGCAATTAATCACCACAAAATTTCAGCACTATGGAGAAATAATCTTTTGGTTACTTTTTTCCTTTAGGCTCAAAACTAATAAGTTAGACATTACCTTTCACACTGTTGGAGCTGGAACGCTTCTTCCATGTTGTATTTTTGTACTGTTGTGAATAAATTATTTATTTTCAATTATCAAAATATAGACAGGTATTATCAAATAGAAAATATCTGATGTGTTTTATGCTGTCTGTTCTCTCTCAGGGTCCTGGCTCCTACATCATGAACTACTTCATGTACACATACTGGGCTCTGGCCTTTGCCTTTTTGGCAGTGTGCTTGGTCAAAGTGTTTGCTCCCTACGCCTGTGGCTCAGGTATTCCTGAGGTAAGTCTGTGACCTCTGCATTTTAGGAATAGAAAAGGCATCAGTCTCAAGATGCATCACATTTGGAATCTGCGCTTTTCATCCTGTTAAATTGCACTCTGGTTCGTTTTCACTTTTGGTGTGAATCGTTTGGGCAGGTGTGAATACAGCAATCACACTCTGATGCAGACCAAAACAACCACATCAAAACCCTTGAGTAGGTGGTCTCGGTCTGGTCCCAAACAAACTCCAAAGCAGTTGGTTTGTGGTGAGAACGTGATCTGACCTCGATCCGATCCAACTATGAGGTGTACTCCTCATGTTACAACAAGCTAAGCTGCTCCCATAGACCGGGGGGGTGGGGGGTCACACCAAGTGGACAACTTGTGAGCCGAGTTTGACCAGAGCAAACCAGCTATAGATGTGAAAATGCCCTTATAATTCAGTAAAAAAGGTAACAAATACTTTTTAGGGGCCATTTACAGTACAAAATAGTAGCAAGCAGGTCCATTCACATTTGTGTATTCAGTGCATTCTCAAAAACAACAGGGAATTGGCACTGATCAAATGAAATCAAAGTGTTCTTCAAGAATCATAATTGAATCAAAATGAATCCTGAAATCCAAAATGAATGAAGTCTTATCTGGCAGTGAAACCCCAGCACTGAAAGCCGCAGTCTCTAGCCTCCCAGGCTTGTAATCAGTTTGATTGAACATTGAGCCCTAGTTGTTCTCCAGCTCCTGCTGCTTTAAGGCTGGGCACAAAAGCTGTTAATGATGACTCCCTGCAGGCTGTGCTCTTCCCCACACACACACACACACACACACACACACACACACACACACTCTGCAGGTCACAGGAAACATGAGCGCTGCTGATGGAGATCACTCAGGGTGTGTGTAGAGTGAATTGATCTATGTGAGAGCTGAATGGGATTGATCTTGATAGAAGAGCCATTTACTTTGCTGGGTGAACAGTGACTATTAGGGTAGAAGGAATTATGTAAACCATCATTTGTCAGTGAAAGAAGACCATTAAGCATTAATCACTAGAACCTTTGAATTCACGGTTCTTTAGGAAATGCAGTGCTAAACAATTTCACCTCAGTTCAGTTAATTCAGATAGTCTCAACTGTTAAATGACTCTAAATACAGAAATATGGTTGGAGGAACTGCTTACACAGGGAAATAGACAACAAATGTAAAACATGTTTTACCTTTTTTAAAAGCACTTTAATTACCATAAACATGAGTGGTATTTTAATTGATCTTTAATGGATCTAAGAATTTAGATTCTGCAAAATCAGTGCGGTTAAATCACCACCATCACATTGATATACATTTATTGATGACCTCTCTCTCTCTCTCTGTGTCTCTCTCTCTCTCTCTGTCTCTCTCTCTCTCTGTCTCTCTCTCTCTCTCTCTCTCTCTCTCTCTCTCTCTCTCTCTCTCTCTCAGATTAAGACCATTCTCAGTGGTTTTATAATCCGAGGCTACCTCGGGAAGTGGACTCTGATGATAAAGACCATCACTCTGGTGCTGGCCGTGGCGTCTGGCCTCAGTCTGGGGAAGGAGGGGCCTCTGGTGCACGTGGCTTGTTGCTGTGGCAACATCTTCTCTTACCTCTTCCCCAAATACAGCAAAAATGAGGCCAAGAAACGAGAGGTAACAAACACTCCCCTTGCTTCAGGCTTGCACTGTGGTATAAATACCCATCACACATCCAGGGCAGAAAAATAAGTTGTGTTTCTGAGAAAGCTACACCAGGTGTTGGGAATTGCACTGAAAACAGTATTTGTGTGTTTATGCTTGCGCAGGTGCTTTCTGCAGCCTCGGCGGCGGGTGTGTCGGTTGCTTTTGGCGCTCCAATAGGAGGAGTTCTCTTCAGCCTGGAGGAGGTAGGAATGCTTTCACTTCAGCAGAAAAACTACAAATTCACCTCTTTTACACACAGTTACCTCACATATAGTCAGACAACACCTGTTCAGTGTCTGAGTTTTTTTTTTTTTTTTCCTTTTAATTTTTGGCACTGTATATGGAAGGCTCATGCAAACTGCATGCTTTAATTATGTTATGCTAATAACTGCTGAAAACAAATATTGAGGCGTGGATTTTGTGTGTAGTTAACAAGTAAGTCTTTGAGGTTACTTGGATACTTTAAGGCTTTACGTTGGTGTTGCATTTTGCACAGTTTACAGTATATAAATATAAGCTTATAGTATATACAATGTTAATTGTTGGCTACATCAGCCTTGTGTCCTCAGTTCAAAAGTATAAAAGCAAACATCCAACATATCTTGCCTTCAAAAGGGGTCTTTTAAAGCCTAAACCAGAAACCCAGCTAGTCTTCCCACTTCTCACACAGACACCCCTCCATTGCTTCTCCCTACGAGTGCTAAGAGAGCCCTGAATAGAAATCAGATAGAGTTGCAGAGCTTTAAGTTTATTGTGACAGGCAGGGGATATTGCCATTGTCATGCAAAAACCTTGTATCTGCAAGAAGGCGGCGCTACCAGAGAATTTAAAAAAAACTTTATTCCATGTAATTTTGGAGCATTTCTGGTGGTCTATTCATAATGAAATTCTGACACAGTATAAAGACCAACTGCCAAATAAATGTGAAGTGGGATCAGAGAATGGAGAAAGAAGTCAGGGGTGAAGGTACAGCAGGTTCTGTGTCTGGGGTGTTTGTGAAAACAACATGCCATGTCACAGCCACTGTGAGGCCATAGCAAGGTGCAGACTGCTCTGGAACACCGAAAGCTTAGTGTGGGCAGTCCTCATCTTCTTTGTGCTGCTTACATTGATTTCATGTTATGGTAATGTTGTTGTCAATTTTTAATAAAGCACAAATTTTAATTACAGCACATTACATTACATAACAGCTGCTTACAGGACTCTACATCACACTTTAAAATGTACACATGGTTTATTCCTCTCTTAGGTGAGTTATTACTTCCCTCTGAAGACGCTGTGGCGGTCTTTTTTCGCCGCCCTGGTGGCGGCTTTCGTGCTGCGCTCCATTAACCCGTTTGGAAACAGTCGCTTGGTGCTGTTCTATGTGGAGTACCACACGCCCTGGTACCTGTTTGAGCTCTTCCCTTTCATCTTGCTTGGTGTGTTCGGAGGGCTTTGGGGTGCATTCTTTATCCGAGCCAATATCGCATGGTGCCGCAGACGCAAGTCCACACGCTTTGGTAAGTGTCTCACACTTACTCACACTTGCAGCTAAGAATTGTTTTTATTAGTATCACTGTGTTTGGAAGTACCTGGGCCTAATGGCTGGTCTGTCAAACTCCATATATTGTTAATAACCCAAGTTTTGACTGTGAGACTAGTTCTGACTTGTATATATTACAGTAAATGAACAGTGACCGTACAGTTAAGGCAATGGACAGTGCTGTTTCATTGATTATCTCCTGTGAGCGGCTTGAAGGGAATATATTTAATATACACTAATATGTCCAAATGTTTTGTAGACACTCCTTCTAATAAATGCATTTAGCTACTATCAGTTGCAGCAATTGCTCACACAGATGTGCAACTGCACACACATACACTGCTTGTCAAGAAACTGTAGAGAAGTATTTCCAATAGAATAGGAGACTTAAGTGCATAGAAACATGAACCTGATGGCATTCTTATAATAGTGCTGCAAAATCCAGTAGAACGCTTTAATAAAAAAATATAAAAAACTCTTTAATAGCCTTTATTTTGGAAGAGATGGTGTATAACCTCTATGGAAAAGTCACCTGCATCAGTGTATTGTCATTAGATATATCTCTTTGTTGTGTTTTCTCATAAAATGTCCAAGATAATCAGTGTATTACTTGAACTTGCCTCTGGCATAACAAACTCTGTCCTTTTTAATGCAGCCAGAAATAGTTCCACACCACCAACCTGTTACAAGCAGCTGGCACAAATATTCAGCAATCAGCTAGTGAGCTGTTTGCTAGTGTAAGACTTGTGGTCTGTGGAATTAAATGTTTCTGTCTTCTGACAGGCACAGGGGTGGGGTTGTGTTTTTGCGTGGGTGAATCGCACAGTCATCACGCAGTGTAACCTGCCTGCCTCATTGGCAAATAGCATGAGCAACAATTATAATCTCTGTGCGCTTCACAATACAGGGAGTTTAACTTAAGTTGATAGAAAGAGCTTTGTCATAACTGCTGTTTTCCTTCTGATTTTTCAGGCAAGTATCCAGTGCTGGAGGTGATCACAGTCGCTGCCATCACGGCCATCGTTGCTTTTCCGAACCCATACACACGGCAGAACACCAGCGAGCTGATCAAGGAGCTGTTCACAGACTGCGGGCCGCTGGAGTCTTCTCAGCTCTGCCAGTACCGCAGTCAGATGAATGGCAGCCAGGCGTACCCTGAGGGCTCCGACGCAGCCGCCACCCCTGGTGTCTACTCTGCAATGTGGCAGCTCAGCCTGGCGCTCATCTTTAAGATCATCATGACCATCTTCACCTTTGGTTTAAAGGTGTGCTTTTTCTCCTTTACCACCAGACATACATGTAGATATCACTAATGACCACTCGCGTTGCTTAAGATGGATTAGTTTTGTCTGGAGAGTTTACGTGAGTTAATTTAATTAGTTATTGATGACATCTGTGATTTTAATCCATTACTAATATAGTTGATGGGTTTCTGAGTGGCACAACCCCCTTAGTGTATGTTGCCAGTGATGCCACAGCCGTCAGTGTTCAGGGGAATAATTTGGCGTAATTACTTAGGCTAGCATATATTAGCTGATTTAACATAATTAGCAGTCAGTGTTCCCCTTCCCCTTATACAGTACAAATCATCCAGTAAAATTCCTTCCAGACTACATTACGGAATACAAATCTGAAAATACATCACCTTCACTGTCAGGTGCTGCGGGCCTTAAATAACCGTTTCATAGCTCTGGCATACTAATGCATGCTGCCTCCTTTCATCTAAAAGCTTGTTTATGTTGTGTTGTTGCAGGTGCCATCAGGTCTGTTTATCCCCAGCATGGCGATCGGGGCAATAGCGGGCCGAATCGTGGGCATAGCTGTGGAGCAACTGGCCTACTACCACCATGACTGGTTCCTGTTTAAGGAGTGGTGCGAGGTGGGCGCTGACTGCATCACTCCCGGCCTGTATGCCATGGTGGGAGCAGCAGCCTGCTTAGGTGAGTGCCTACCTCTGTGTTTTTCACATTGAGTCCTGGGACTGGGATACGTTTTACAGGTAATGTTCAAGCTTTGCATTTTTTTAATGCAGCTATAAAATGATACTTCATCTGGATCCACACGTTCACACTTGCCATATAAGTCCCATTAAACATTAAGACATGTCTTCCTTACCACAAACCGCCAACAGCCCCCTCTGTTTCTCAGTAATGCATAAAATACACTCTCACAAATTTGCAGTTTGCTGAAAACTCTTCACACACATTTTCCTGTACCTAAATGTTATCTTATTTGTGATTGCTCAGGTGGTGTTACGCGGATGACCGTCTCTCTGGTGGTCATTGTGTTTGAGCTGACCGGAGGGCTAGAGTACATCGTGCCGTTGATGGCTGCAGTGATGACCAGTAAGTGGGTGGGAGATGCGTTTGGACGTGAGGGAATCTACGAGGCGCACATCCGGCTGAACGGATATCCCTTCCTGGACGCCAAAGAGGAGTTCACGCACACCACGCTGGCACGGGAGGTAATGCGGCCGCGACGGAGTGACCCACCGTTGGCGGTTCTGACGCAGGATGATCTGACTCTGGCTGAACTGCAGGCCATCATCAGTGAGACCAGCTACAACGGCTTCCCTGTCATCGTCTCAAAGGAGTCCCAGAGACTGGTGGGCTTTGCGCTCCGCAGGGACATCACTATTGCTATAGGTAAGGGACACATAGCCACACATGCGAACCAAAAATATTAACTGTTACAGTAATTGATTACAATCAATTCTGATATTCCAAAGGTGATGTAGGTCATTCGTCACCTGCAGATCCTAATTTTGGTTTAAACTTACTTCTTTGTTTTGTGTTGGTGGATGACACTGACTTTAATCCAGGAAGGGGCCGATTGTTCATGCACTCATTTTTAACAAACAACCAATACAGAGAAGGCATCAAGAACATTGCACAGATTGCAGCTCATATTTCTGCTTGTAACCAGCAGATGGGGATGTTCAGGTAGATTTCGACTGCAATGTGTTTCAAATTTACTTCAGACGAATGTGTCTTGATTCTACTCTCTTTAAAATAAAGGTGCTTCAAATAGTTCTTTGAGCAGTGGCATAGAAGAACCACTTTGGGTCCTGACTTCCCCCACTCGCTAGGACTTCTCTGCAATTTAGGAAATGTGGAACTTGTTAAAGTTTGTAAATTAAATTTGTTTAAAATAAAAAAAGTTTATGAAAACTTTAAAGCATTCATTCAATCTTCATATGTAGATATAAAGGATTGTGTACGTAGTGCCATGCAAGTGTTCCATTCAAATGTATTAGAATATGTATAAACCTCTTATTAGGACATTTATATTTATATTAGCTTACAAATGTAACTTTTAGCAACTGTGCAGTACATGTTAATGGGAAGCTCTAGCTGCTTCTGCTGTACTGCAAACGGGCGCGCACACACAAGCTCACCTCAATGACACACAAATATCAATTCATTGTGTTGATGCCCACCTACTTCTCCTTCCTTTTCTCTTTGTGTATGGAGCAACAGCCTGCAGCTGAAGAGCTGCTTGAGGGATGTCCTGAAGTAGAAAGTGTAACACACTCCCTCTTTCTTTCTCTCTTTCTTTCTCTCTCACTCCCACCTTCTCTTTTTTGCTCGTCTTTGCAGAGAATGCTCGCAGAAAGCAGGAAGGCATCGTGCTGAACTCCCGTGTGTATTTTACCCAGCATGCTCCGACCTTGCCGGCGGACAGCCCGCGCCCCCTGAAGCTCCGCAGCATCCTGGACATGAGCCCCTTCACAGTCACTGACCACACTCCCATGGAGATCGTAGTGGACATCTTCCGCAAGCTTGGCCTGCGCCAGTGCCTCGTCACCCACAACGGGTGAGCCACAGCGGGGTCCAAAGCGGGTGGGGGGTAGGCTCTTGGGTTTGAAAGGCAAATGCGAACAAGTCCAACAGCTTGGTTGGTAAATGAATTGTAAATAATTTTCTGATGAAGATGGATTGACCTCCTCTGATAGTTGCAGCTGTTCAGTCGTTTCGTTCGCCATATGATGAGCTCCGCAAGCGTCCTCTGTGGTCCTTTACCTTTGGAGCCCTGGTGGTGCTGTTCATATTTCATGGATGAGCGGTAAAACAGAAACAATAATTATCAAAATTCTGTTTAATATACATTTGAAAATAAGGCTAGAACTTCATATCAGTGCACTAGATGGTGGTGTCCGCCTTGTACTTGCTGCATAAAGATGAAGAAGTCTAGACATTCACTCACAGCAGCACACACAGTTAGAAATAGCTAGTGAGCTAGTTTTAGTTCTCATATTATTGAGAGTGAAGGACACCTCTGTTACCTCTGTTGTAGCGACACTAGAGTTATTTATATATTTATATATTTATTTATTTATTTATTTATTTAAACCAGGTGCCCTAATATTTAGAATGCAATGCTGGCCTGCAGTTGAACATTCAGAATTGAATATAATAATTATAGTTGCCCTATATGGACAAAAGTATTAGGACACCTGCTCATTTATTTTTATTTTCTGAAATCAAGGATATTTATATATTTAAAAAAAAAAAGTTTATCCTGCCTTTGTTGGAGTAACTGTCTCTACTGTCCAGGAAAGGCTTTCTACTGGATTCTGAAGCATTGCTGCAAAGGTTTGATTGCATTCAGCAACAAGTGCATTAGTGAGGTCAGGATGCTGGATGGTCACCACCCCCCTTCATCCTCAACTCATCCCCTAAAGTAGTGGATGGGGCACCATCATTCCAGAGAACACTGTTCCACTGCGCCACAGCTGGGGGGCTTTATATCCCTCTAGCCCACGCCTGGCATTAGGCAGCATGGTGCCAGTGGGTTCATGTCAGTCTTCTCCAGAGAGTCCTATTCTATTTGCAGTGCTTGTCTGAGAGACTAGAAGGGGTGTCCACAGACATTTGGACAAGAAATTATCAATGCTAAATTAAATATTAAGGAATGATTATATATTATATATATATATATATATATATATAAAAAAAAAGATTTTCAGCCATATTACCAAACACTTAAAAAAGTGTGGCAGGGTGACCTTTTTTTGTGAAATGTTCACCCAGCCTACATTTGGAGTAAGGTCTGAGGAAATGGCAGGTTAGTTACTGGAGAAAAATGAGCGTAACAAAAATATCTAATTAAAAACAAACTGATTAAAGGAGGGTTTTTTTCACCAACCAAGCTTTTCCCAACTTGATTCAGCTCTGCAGCTCAAGTTTGGGTTGAGGACTTTTTCTTGCATTGAGTCAGTGTTTGCATGATGCAAGTGAAACTACCAAAAACCGCAGGTTAATAATAATACTTCTAAATATTGCCCTTTGTACTGTGTGTACTTCCCCTTTTCATAGCTACTAACAGAAATGCGACTCATCAGCGCACACACACATACTGACTGCTGATGGGTTCAGCTATGCATTTGGTGTTCAACCTAGTGCCTCTCAGCTGCTCGGCTTTTGTAACCGCTGTAAAGCCACACACGCGTGCGCGCACACACACACACACACACACACAGACACACACACACACACATATATACAGAAAGGGTTTACAAGATCCCTCCTTTGCAACTACTTCAGTGACCATCTTCCGTCTCTAAAACCCATAGGTTAGTATTCACACACCGTCCAGCTGTTTGTAGACGAGCTTGATTCATTTCAGCCTGACGTGAACCGAGAACCAAGTCCAATATTGAAAGCAGTCTGGTTTCATTCTGACACTCCCATGTTAGTAAAAGTTCCAGCACCTTTTACCTTCTGTAAAAAAAGCTGTAAAAAATACCCTCAGGTTAAATTAAACCTGTGTGAATCCGAATGTGGTTAAATATTCCAACAAATCCTGTAGAAAAGATGTTTTCACATTTGTTTTCTAAGAATGGAGACGCCTGAGGAGGCACTTAGTTTCATCATGCATGTCTGTGGCAAACCTCAGGTGTAGAAGACGGGCCAAAAGACTCAGTGCTTTTACAGGCGTAACCTATAGCCTTCATATGTGTTATAAAGGTAATCATTTTCTAACTAACATTTTATTATTTATAATATATTTTTATTTAATTGTATTTTTTATTACAGTTTAATAATAGCAATGGTCACAGGAAAGAAGTGCTTAAATCCAGTAGCCAATTCCATCTCATTACATCAAATTACATCATTCCACATCACTCCACCTCCCCATGTGAAACCAATCCTGTCTGAATCTATCATATATTCGTATATAATCTATATGAATGTTTAATGCACTATGAAACAGGTTATCCTTCCTGTGTCATAAATAGACACTTTATGGCCGCACTGTGTATTACAGACCACACAACATTTTCAGAACGTTACCTGATGTCACGAACTAGACGTCCAGTTTAATTTAGCAGAAGTCCTATGAGTTTCCTCATCAATGAGATTATAATTTTCCTTTTAGAACATATGTTTTGTTCATTTTATTTAATTCCAACACGTTTTGATTTATAAATATATACTTATATTAATTTATTTACTGCTCTTAAGTTGTGTGATGATTTGCTCTGTTTTGTGTTGTTTATTTCTATTGGTTGTGTTGTTGTGTTTTTAAGTTTGTCTATGTGTGAGGTTTTTTTTTGTTTGTGTGTTGCTAAGTGACGGTCGCCACGGTGTGTGTTGCAGGATTGTATTGGGCATCATCACTAAGAAGAATATTTTAGAGCATCTGGAGGAGCTCAAGCAGCACACGGAGCCCTTGGTGATTAGCCCCACCCATGCCACGCCCACTCTATCTTTTAGGCCCCACCTCTTAGGAGGGACGCATGAAACTTGAGTGAAGTCAAAAATTGTAGACAGTTCCCCGGAAAATACCTTCACTTCCTTTTGGCTGTTTTTTGTTTTTGTTGTTGGTTTGGGAAGATAATATTAATACAAATTCACTAGTTTTATGCAAATCTGATGCCCCTTAGTAATGTAGAGGAAGCACTTTTAATATTTTGGAAAACACATTGGGGAACTGTCAAGTACATTATATAAAACACATATAAATATTCTTTGTCCATTAAGTGAACATTTAGGGTGTCTTATAGTAGTCAAAGACCTGTTCCTGTAGTCTTCCTTTAAAGTAGGATAGTTAATGCTACAGTATAGATTGTAATACATGGAGCTAGACCACCCTACTACAGCCCATCATTCTGCTGCAGTACTACAGTCTAAGTCTAATACACACCCCTTTATGCCCTCCATCTAAATTTGTTGTTTTTGTTTTGTTTGGTGTTTTTTTTTTTTTTTTTTTTTTTTTTTTTTTCCGTCCTCTGGGGACTGGGTCTGCATCAACTGGGCAACAGATCGATGACCTCTGACCCCACTCGTAGCACCGCCTCCTAAAAGGTTGGCGAGTAGCAGCCGTGTGTAGCCGAACTTTCTTTTCTATCTATCTATTTACTGTTTTTTAATTTACCTCATTGACCCCTTTTTTACCCTGTATTTACCCCACGTAGCTCCCTCAGTAGCTATGATAGTGAGGTGATGTGTGATCTTGTTACAATGGTGATTCGTCGTGGCTGTATTAGAGTAGTTACCATAGCAACACCCATCCCCAAACCAACACCCGTCCCCGTCTCCACCACTCGGTACACCCCGCTATCCCCTTCCAACTTTGTCTGTGCTGATTCACCGACGACGTTTCACGAGCGTTTCATGCCTCCTGCTCTGTGTGTACTAACCCCCTCCACGTCCCGTCCAGTCTCGTACACGGCTAGCTCTCTTTCTTTCCTGTCTGCTTTCCGAACTGACGCCCGGTTTGAAATGCAGTGCACTACATCGCAACGAAAGCCAGCCAACCAGTCAGACAGTTTGTTCTTTGGGTGGTAGACTAGATGTTAGCCCAATTAGCCTTAGCCTTATTAGGTGCACTGTAGGCCCCATTTACTAAAGCTGATTAGCACATGCAGGTCATTTGTGCAGCTGAACCAGTAATGACTGGACATGGGTTTGGTGATTGTCCAGTTCCTGGCCTTGTTACTTGACTTGCGTGTGCTGACCATTTGAACAGATGCGTTTTAACTGGCTTCTGTAAATGCAGCCCAGTCTGTCTAAACCGGGAGTCACTTTGGATTGAGACTGTTCAGTTCTTAGACATGGTTCTGTTACTCACAGCGCTTTACTGCACACTCTTCCCTGTCACACCTCCACACGGACGACTGTGGAACTCAAGCCTATTTCCATGATGAAATTCAAGAGCACATTTCCTTTCATTGCTGTTTGGTAATGAAGAGAATTCGAGTGGTCTGCTGGGCAGTCATAGATCTATTAACCCCCTAAATTTAAAGTTTGGTTTATATGTTTGATGCTGTGTAACTTTTAAACTTTATAACCCCCCAAAAATGAAGTTTCATATGTACATGTGCTTTTGAATTCTGTTAAAACTGCTGACTGTGTGTGTGTGTGTGTGTGTGTGTGTGTATGTGTATGTACATTAGTTCCTTCAGGCTGAGAATCATGGATGAGTCGGCGATGTGTTCACTGTGCACTCTCTCCCCTGTGTTTTTTGATTGGTCCTCACTGGCTCACTCTAGGTGCTGCAGGCCACTGGTCATCACTCCTTAACGTCTCCCTCCCAGTCTGTCTGCCTGTCTGTCTGTCCGTCTGTACTCATAAAGCAGATGCTGGTATCTTTTTGTTGGCAGAATCTGAAAGAGTGAAAATTTCTGGGAGTGGTGGGCAACATGTTAATGTATTATCTTATGTCCATAAATCCCATCACCAGTAAGCTTTCTAAATATTGGGGGTTACAGTATTTCCACTCCACTTACAATTCTCATACTTTATTATTATTGTTTTTATTAGTATTCGATGCCTGGACGAATGTCCACAACGCAGGAGAAGGCTATAAGAAGACAGCAAAGCTGAAGGAAACTTCTGCGGATCATGAATGATCCTGAATTCTTTCAAAAATAATAAATGTTAATTGATAACGTAAAGGTTCAGAGTTGGGTGGAAGCATAGACATCGCTTGCTTAATGGTCCTCTGGTTGGCAACCCAGTTTTTGTTGCTTCTAAACAGAGGACCATCGAGTCCAACAAAGTCAAAGCTTTCACCAAACTCTGAACTGAGTAGATTCCTACATCTGAAATGAAACGCCCAGAAGCTATGCCTGACCTCACCAGAAGATTTTAAGTTGCCCACTGTGTCGAAACTACTAGGGAGGTTAAGACGTATTACTGCGTTTTTCCACTGCAGCCCAACGGCAAAACCTGCCAGTTGACTGGCCACATCTCCTTAAATTAGTTTAATTAATTAGAGATATTGGAAGCAAATTCAGATTCGTTCCAGATACGTTTGTTTAGAAGTACGAAGTAGAGTCATTGCTGGTTAGCATTGATCATCGCATTGCAGCCGTCAGATTAATGTGCTAAGAGATTCCCACTTCTAAAAGCAGGTATGATCTCTTGCTTAATTGGATGCAGTGTAGCACAGCATGTGGGGGTAAAAGAATTGGACTACTTGCAAAACTTATCAAAAGTCCAATAAATAAAGTATCATATTGTGTCTTTTTTGCCTTGTTGCTCACCCTTCTTTTCTAGAAATGCCTGATCGCGCAATATTTAAGCATTACTTTTGTTTGACCACCCTGCCAACAAAAAGACCACACATCTCCCATATGTGCTGCATATCTGTGATAAATTTCTTACTATGCTTCTCTCTGTCCTTCTTTACCCCCCCCCCCCCTCTCTCTCTCTTTCTCTCTCTCTGCAGGCGCCTCCTTGGTATTATTACAAAAAAAGATATCCTCCGTCATATGGCCCAGATGGCAAACCAAGATCCCGAGTCCATAATGTTCAACTAGTGCCCTCCTTCACTAGACATGAGGAAGAGGAGGAGAGCGAAGAAGAGGTCCGATTACTGGACCGGACGTCACACTGACCTCTTGCCCCCACCCCACCCCTTTTTTGCCACTGCCCTGGTGGAAACCTCTGGAAAACTTCCACACTGGCCTCTGGACAGGAGAAGGACGCCTGTGGAAAAGCCTGATCGCTTAAAGAGGCGGGTAGATCGGGCAAAGCTCTGACCCCACTGCCCTACCCCGCTGATGAACATCCACACGCTAACATGCTAAAGCTAACATACTCACACACAGGCATGCAACCATGACAGGGCCACACGGCCCAGGCACATTCAGTCTAACCCATCTCGTCTGACTCAGTCCCACCTTGTGAGACCTTTCTGACTGAGAGAGAGAGCGGGCTTGTTGCTCTGGATGAAAGGGTGAAAGGTCAAGATGAACCGCTCGAAGGCGAGGAGGGACCTTCACGGAGAAGCCTCAGTAAACTACCGCTGTGAGCGCTGCCACTTCCCCCGCCCGCCCACCACTAACCTCTACCCTCATTGTTTACCTGTAACGTGTGCGAGTGCGAGTCAGAGAGCATGTTTAGGCGAGACAGTGTGTGACGGTGTTTGCATGTGTGTATGTAAAAGAGAGAGCGTGAAAGAAAAGGGTATAGACCCCCTCACATTCCAATCAGGATGTTGTCGCCTGCCTTCCTGTTGCATACTGGAATGCTGCTCTTTCCCATCCGAGAAAGCAGAATGGCTGAGGAAGTGCGTGTGCAAGTGTGAATGAGTCGATAATGAAGCAAGTGAGTATTTAACATTGTCACATGATCAAATGTACAAAAAACACACAGAGTTCGGCATCACTTCGTGGGAAGCTGCCTAAAGTGATTTCTTTTTCCTTTCGTTTGTTCATTTGTTCGTTTGTTTTTTTTTTAACTTGCGACACTAAAACTCGCTCATGATTTGAATCGTCTGGAGAATAAAAGCATCAGGCCAGCTGCGCTTTGTTGGGAGGTCCAGGAGCATCCATTTACATGTGAACTTAAGCTGGAAGTCATGCTTTTTGTTACTGGAAATGGGAAAAAACAAGAACTAACTTTTCAAGCTATTATTATTGCTACTACTTTAAATGTACTGATCATGTAATTTAACAGGTAGTTTTTTTGTAATTTTAAGAAGAAATGTGACTTGAACTTGTACTGCACTTGGTTTGTTTTTTTCTTTTCATCAGCATTGAATGAGAATAGTCAGTTAGGGATGTCTCGATCAAGGGTTTGATCTGATCTGATCCAAGTCTTACAATCCAGTCTGACTGTCCTGCCTGACCATTCAGCTCCCAGTTCCTTTATGAATCTGCAATCGAATGACTGTGTGTGTGTGTGTGTGTGTGTGTGTGTGTGTGTGTGTGTGTGTGTGTGTGTGTGTGTGTGTGTGTGTATTAGCTGCCTCCTTGCTGTTCTGAAATGGTTTAGAACCAAAGAGAGGAGCGTTGTTCTCTCACTGTTAGAACAGAGCATTTCCACCAGTTTGGTTTCTAACCAGGCGTACTAACCAGTAATTCCAGGCGAGTGACGATGGGATGGGAGTAAGGTTAGATCTTCCCAAATAGAGATATCTTTGTCGTTGCACAACTACAACCAAACTGGGTGGTTTTGGCAGAACAAAAAACCCTCTTCTGGAAGATTGACTGTACCTGCTGCTCTGTAAGACATTTATGTTCTGTCTCACGAGAACAGCAAGAAGTTTTCTTCTTCACTGAACTCTCTGGTCCACCTTAAATAAAGTACACAATGTAACTGTGGCACTATTTAAGATGTAATAGAAAGTTAGAATTGAATCCAACTGAAATTTTAACTGGTAACGTCCTTATACGCACTTATATAGTTCAAATGAAGGTTGCTTCCTGAAATGATCTAGGTCTAGGTTTGTTTTGGAAAAATGAGAAGTTCATCCACAGCAGCTGAGATTCATGTCTATTAATGGGGCCTAAAGGACAGCAGATAGCACTCTGCCACAGCAAACCTAAGGATCGGAAGTGGATCAGAACCTTAAAAGCTGATCCATTTTAAAATGCCTGGATTTGCCCTGGCCCAGAGTTACTGGATCGGATCGGGACATCCCTAATGTCAGCCAACATGTGTTGCAGTAACCCTTGACGTCTGTTCTTAACAGATTCGTGAAGTCTTGAATGGTCTGCACTCATGCCCAGTTTGTCAAACGGACAAAAAAAGGAAAAGGAGGAATGTGGTCGTGCTTACTTCATACGAACACAGCTCTTTCTATAATCGAGTTAGAAAGGATGATTTGCAAGTGGCTTGTGTTATAGACCAGTAATGGCTGATGAGTGATTACTCGTTTCATCTTGTTTGTAGGACCTTTAGAGCAGGAGAACCTTTGTCCTTTGTTTTATGGATTTTTTTTGTTTGTTTTTGCATCCTAATTCACATGAGGACTCATCTGACTTATGCGTCCTGTCCTTGTCCCGTTTTCACGGCCAGTACAGCTGTCCTGTGTGATTAACTCAAGTGACTCATAGCACAACTCTGCTTTCGTCTCTAAGCAAGTCATCTCAGCGGCACGTTAGCAAACACTGGAAGTTCAGAAAGCAGAGAGAGAGAGACCGTTTCATTCACGACTGATTCCACTGGAAAATCCATGCAGATAAGAACTGAAGCTTGTCTGTTGATGTGAAGGAGACATTGCCGTTCTCGCAAAGTGACGCACATCTGTCAATATGTTGGTGTCTGTGACCTAACTGAACACACCCCTCCCGCTTACAGTACAGTAACTTCCACCCTCCTGCTTTACAGTAACCTGAACGCGATCTGCCTGTGGCTGGTGTCTCCAGGCCTGGTTTTGATGTTTGTGAACGTTGATGTGCTCAGCAGTGTCATAGATTGCTGTCTTGTTTCTTTTAATTGTCGCTTTGGATCTTCCTTTCTCTCTCTTGCTGAATGACACTTTTTTAGCAGTCTGATAGCCTGTCGATTTGTTTTGGTCCCCTGCAAAAAAAAAACAACAACTAACAAAACAAAAGAAGAAAAAAAAAGGTCTCTGCTTTGTTTCCATGTTGACACACACACACACACACTCACACACACACACACTGTAGAGCCTGATCCGCTAAGTGAGGCTTACAGCAGAGGAGGTAGGAAAGGGTCTCTGATATCGACTGCAGTTGGTGTGTGTCTGTCAGTCAATGAAGGAGTAAAAAAAACAACCCTTGGTCCCTACTGTCCCCCTCCTGTTTATTTATATTAGTGCTAGACTTGTACACTACTGTAAGAAGGGTTGATTGTACATTTGAAACAAATATGTAAAATTAAATTGTTTAAAATGAAGTGGACGTTTTTTCCAGCGTTTTTTTGGTGGATTCTAACTTTTATTGTGTTCATTTACAGCAGTGAGCTTGAGTGCTGACCCGTAGTGCCTTGTCTGGTTTTAGAACTCCTCCAAGAATTTTTGTCGTGACCCAGGCAAGCCTGCTTTTCTCATTCTACCGTCTAAGCGCTGCCTTTCTTACTGCTACTACTCCTCCATCTGTCAAACCTGCAGCTCCATGTCTCCTCTTCACAGCTGAAGCTGAGCTACAAGGTGCTGTCATTTGAGCTGCCCATCTCACAATTTCCTGAGTTTGTCCGATCTCTTCCTGTATCAGACCTTTTCCAGTTCCTTTCTCCAGTTCTTGAGGCTGCGTTCACATTACCATTCCAATTTTGTTGCCTTTAATGTGACATAGATCAGATATTTCTTTCAGGCTAAAAATCATTATATTACCAAATTTAATTCTCTTTCATATGTGGTCCTAGATCGGACATGTATCCTTTTTGTGGATATGCGACATGAATGTAAACGATCTGATTGGACTGATTGGACACGGGCACTTAGTGCCGTCATCATCAGCCAGCGCCGGCAGGTGACGTTCATAAAGGTAACAATGCTGCACGTGTGTCGCTTCAGGGTCAGAGTCGTTCACATTACAGGCAGACACAGGTCGCTTATATTCATGAATGTAAACCGTCAAGATAACCAAATCCGATCTCAACTAAATAATTGGAATTGATTAATGAGGCTTTTTGAACCCTTTTAATGATGATGATAAACTTTACTCACAACTGTACTCACAACACTCTCGGTCTTATTTGTCACTGGTCATAGTTAGTGTCTGAGTTCTGACTCTCTGTCTATGCAGTGTTGTTAAAATAGTGCATACAGAGATTGCCGTATCAGACTTACTTATTACTTACAAACCCTTCATCTATATACGAGCAAAGATTAGACATGGGAACTGTTTCCACAGCTTAATTCACTTCAGTTGCTGTAAACCAGCTGTGAGCTTTTAACCAATGACTTTGGGACATTTTATACAATTTCCATTATTGTTTAACCTCCCTGAAACTTTACGGTTTACCTTTGTACCATTACAGGTTATTCACTGGACTTGCAGTGTTTATAAAAACTGGAAAATTAGGGGTGTTCTCGAGTACATTTTTATTAGTTTGTATTAAAGCAGTGTTACAAATGTTAAAAATGACTTTGTTAATGACCATCGAGTCAAAAACAACTTATAAATAATGGTAGTTAATAAGCAGTTATAACAACAGAAGCTTGTTGCTTTCCGAACCTTCTGGATTTCTACACCAGTAACTGTGCTATGCTGCGAGGGGCTCAAGAAGACTTTCTGCATTTAAGGAGTGCTGCCAGACGTTGGCAGCCCCCTGCAGCACACCTGTTATGAAGGGTGGAGAATGACTTTTCTTGGAAGTCTCGTACTGGAGTTTAGCTGAAGCTGAATCCTGTGAGTGGTGTTTTTACTCAGAAAATATACTTTAATTCACGTCATTTACATTTAGACCTGTAAGACAAGTCTGACAAGTACGTTTTTATTCATTTGTATTGAAGCAGTTTATGAATTGTTAAAAATGTTGAGTCATAAACAACGTATAACAACAAATATGTTAGTTAATAAGCAGTTATACCAACAGAAGCTTGTTGCATTCCGAATCTTCTGGATTTCTACACCAGCCACTCTCGGAAGAAGTCCAGGCCGATTGTTAAAGACTCCACCCACCCACGCCACCGCCTGTTCTCACAGCTGCTCAGCGGCAGGAGAACCAGTTAGCTTCTACTTTTAAGCAGTGAGGAATGCTGAACAGCCAGTACACGCTTAGAAATAACTGCACTACAAATGGGTCTTTGAGGGATGCCTTAGGAGAACTACTTTTGGTTCCAGAAAGAACCATGTTTGTTATAGAAATGTGGGAGTGTGAAGAACCCTAAAAAGACCCAAACACCTTCTCTTGATGTAAAGGTTCCTTATCTTTTTAAAGGTCACATCTTTTACAAAAAGGGCTGTTCAGTGGCATCACTCAAATAACCTCTTCTAGCACCTGTTTGTACTACTTAAGGGTGTAGTATAGTGTATCAGTCTACTCTCTCACTGGTCTCATCACAAGTTGTCTCCTCACACCTCCACACACGCGCACACACACACTTACACACTCTCACATACACACTCTCACATACACACTCTCAACACCCTGCACTTACTTACTAACTGGAACCGGAACTGTGACCACCTACTCACACTACACCTGACATTGTGTTTTTGCTAGTGTAAGGGATTTAGAAAGTAAATCTAGTCATTTCATACATGAACGTAAACCAAATGATCATTTCTGACCATTAAGATCACACTGACGGTTAAATGGCAGTAGCTTATTTATAGTTATTGGAGGACGCAGCAAGGTGAAATGCTGGCAGATGGAGAAGACAAAAGATAAGATCACACGAGATGTAACAGTGTTCTGCCACCTCAACAGATCTGATCACTGGAGGCATGGACTCAGCAAGACCTCTGAAAAAGGATCTGCTGCTGACAGCTTGGTGCCAGACACCACAGAACACAAAGTCCTGTAGGTTGTAAGGTGGGGCGTCCATGAGCATCACTGAGATCACATTTGTGACCCTGTCGCCTTTTCACTGGTTGAAATGACCACTGCCTACCAGAAATACCCCACAAGACCTGCCTGGTGTTTTGGAGACCCTGCAGTTGTCTAGCCATCTTAGATTGGCTCAGATTTTTCTGCTAGCCCGTTTGTCCTGATTTTAACAACACATGATCTTTAAGAAGTGACTGTTCACCTGCTGCTGCCTGATATAGCCAACTCTTGACTGCTGCTACTGCTGATGAAGATAATCCATTATCTTCAATTCATCCATTTTTCAATTCACCTGTCAGTGGTGCTAATGTAATGGATGATCAATGTAGGTAAATGTGGGCTCAGTATATGGTAAACAACTGGTCCCTGTGGTCTTTTTTTTTTTTATTCGTAGTTAGAAATTGAGGATTTGCAGATTTGATAAGCATTAATCACTGCTTTACAGGGGATGTCTTATTGTAAAATGATACAAAGGAAAACTGTCCACTGCCTTGATTATTTGCAAGGGGACTAGTGTTGCTGATTAGTTTCTATATCACACACTACCAAACCCAGAAAAATATTTATTAGTAACATTAATGTTTAGATGCTTCAGTATATTTAAATAACTATACTTTTACATTTCAGTTATTCTGCACAAAGTACCTGTGATCCTCACTGTTCTCGTGTCTTGCTTTATGGTAAAATAACTGTGGGTTGTTTTTTTTTTTTGCTGTTGTTTTTTTTAGCAAGTTGATGTAACCTTATCTGCGAGGCCCCTATGTTAGACAAATGTGAGGTGCTGTACACTCATGCGGTGCAGCTGCATGGTCTCTCCAGAATGAATGGCTCTACTGAGAAGCTTAGGTTTTTATTTTTTCTTAATTTCATGAAGTGGAACGTCACACTGGGGCCAGATGTGTGGTTTTACATGGTCATATGACCTTGATGGGTGGATTGATGAAATAATGACCACAAGTTTCGGGCTAAATGTTTCCACAAAGCATCACGACATTCTAACTTCGGCTCATATCTTTCCATGACTCACTGATCATGCGTTTACCTTTTTTTCAGTCGTCACTTATTTGTCCCCGTTGCTCGAATGTGTCCGACATTAACAGAATTCACAAGCAGCCAGACTGCTGACTGCGTCCTACCACCACTGCACAGTGTTCTTACCTCTGATACAGGCCTCTGACTCTCTCACACTCACTCTCAGAGAGCCTCTAGACTTTAATCAGAGGTTAATCTCTAAATGACTTGCATCAGGTGGAAACACTGAACTTGAGCTGTGCAGCTGCAATAGGCTGTGGTTTAAACACTGTTCGTAAACTCCACCCGGCTTTCTGCACTTTGTTTCAAAACAGCTCAGGTTCAGCCCTGGTGACTATATGCTTTTGCTGGTCCACCCTCAGACTACCCAGCTTGTCGTCCAGAGTCCAAGGCCTAACTAGTTTTTCATTTCAAACCTGCATATAGTTGTTAATGGAATAAATAATTGGGTTTCATTATTATGCTCTTACTGCTGTCTTGCTTGTATAATAGAACTAGCTCAGAACTAACTCTTTTTACCTTCTCTGAGTAAATGGCCACCCAGCCCGACCTGCTGAAAGATTACCCGCTGAGGTCCCCCCTACCTGTGTCAGACCAGCTGCCACCTACCAGTCCGACCATCAGGCCCTGCCCCCACCACCACCCATTGCAGACCAGCGGCTCACCCTCCTGCCACTGCTACCTGTCTAATGACCATGTTCAAACCTAAATGGACTCGTAACTATGTGCCACTATTAATATCACCACTATTAACTATCTGTTGTATCTGGTTTGGTAATTTTTATCAATAATTTATAAATCTGACCAGAGGAGGACGGGTCGGGTCCTCCTTGTGAGTCTTGGTTCCTCCCAAGGTTTCTTCCTCCAGCTCTGAGGGAGTTTTTCCTTGCCACTGTCGTCGTTGGCTGCTCACTGGGGGTCTTTGATCCTTCATGTCTTACGTTATTTCTTCTTTCTTCTTCTTTGTCTCTGTCTTTTAGTAATCACTAATTATGTAAAGCTGCTTTGTGACGACAACAGTGGTAAAAAGCTATACAAATAAATCTGACTTGACTTGACTATAATAAACTGCTGCCCTGAGGGCAGTAGCTACTGTAAAGCTGATGAACCGCTGACAGAAGCTCTAATATACTGCTTCAGGCACTCTTCTGACACAGGAACACTAATATCCGCTACCTCGCTAGCTTATTTCTAAACCTGAGCTTTCGTTAGTGCTTGTTAGGATTAGTGGTAAAGATTTATCTGAAATTTCAACTCATACACCCACAATTTTAGACATTCCAAGTAATACAGCTCAATATTTCAGCTTAAAGTTCAGGTCTTTTTTTCTTTCTTACAACTGGGACCGTACCAAATGAAACCTTTGAAGGGAATTGTTTTATTTATTTGAATGTTTATTGTAAAATCCTTTAGTTTTACTATATTTGCTGTAACTAATTTTTTTTATCTAGCCCATTATCAACACCCCTGAGCTTGGTACTTATAGTCCCCTTCATAGCAAAGGTCTTGCACCTGGAGGCACCAGCTGTGCACCTACCTCCACAGCAATAGCAAGGGACTTTAGTCTGGATTTAGACCCAACCAGAGTCACACCCAGCACCTTGTTTGATGCACACATTTGCTACATAATTAATTCTGCCTTCTTCCGCCTACGTAATTGCAGATCAGTACTACTGTCTCTCTAATCTACTTCTTTTACAGGCCATGTACCAGTCTATTCATACTCCTGAACACCTACAACTGAACATCCTAATTCTGTGCATCCTAATTCCCTGCTGTCCTGCTCACTGCTGAGTCCATTCGTGGTTGGGTGCTGGTGCCTACCCTCTGGATCAGTCTTGTTCTGCTGTGCTCCTCATAACCCCTTTTTCCTCTTTTTTCCATTTATTGAAATGCCTTGTTTACAGTTCTCCACCATCCTGCAGCCCAATGCGATGCTGTAAGATCTCATATTATTTCATTCTGGCCTCACTGCCCAGCTGTGCATAACTAGAAGAACTGTTGTCTTACTATCTGTCTTGCAGAACTATGAGACCTGTAGATGCGTCAGCTGCGTTCTCTGCTGTGTCGGGGCTCTCCCGCTAAAAAAAGCACACACATTCGATTAGCACGTGTCCCACACCGACCACAGATGTGCTTTAACATCTCTTCACTGACTCGAAACAGTCTCACCAAACGTTCATGCGAGCACACTGATGCAACAAGAGAACATCAGGGAAGGAATTCAATTTATTGTCAATGGAAAATGAGAACCGTTCATATTGAAACGATGAAATGTTGCTCCATAGTTTTATTCAGTCATCAATATTGTTCTATACTGTGGAAACCTGCATTATGAGCACCTATTTATTTAGTTGATTCAAAGACTGCTCCACTAAAAATGTAGTGATACTGCACGTGAACTACACATAGGCTAGGATTTTTAATTCTAAGTAATAAAGATACTTGTTGCACTATGTAGTCGTATAGAGTACTTCCTATAACTATAGGGCATGCAGTCGTAACAGGCTAGCGTGAATAAATAATCAAATCTTATGAATTCAGCTCAAGAGAATTACTACTAGCTTTCAAAAGAACAGAGGACACCATAAGCGAGTGGTAGATAGTTTACATTCTATGCGGCGTTTCCAGTATAAAGTATCAGACTCACCTATCTACATTCAGTGGCCATTTTATCAGAAACACCTACCATATACACTGATCAGCTATAACATTAGACAGGTAAAGAGAAAAGCACTGATCATCTTCATCTACAGTGGCATCTCTCAAGGGGTGGATATATTGGGCAGGAAGTGAACAGTCATTCTGGAAGGTGATGGGTTAAAAAGCAGGACCAATAGTCAAGCGTAAGGGATTTTCTGGTAGGCAGGGGTCTGTACCTGGCAAAAGTAGTTCAAGAAATGACAACCGTGATTCGGCAACAGTCGTGGGCACCTTAAGGCTCACCAACACGATCTATGAAGGCCTCACCTAACAACTTATAGGACTTGGAGCCAGATACCCCAGTACGCCTCCATGCCTCGAATGGTCAGATATGGTGTGGCGGAGCAATGGGGACCTACTCGGAGTCAGGCAGGTGGTACCAATGTTATGGCTGATCAGTGCAAGTAGGTGCACTTTTTAGGTGTGGATTTGCAGAGTTACTGACAGCGTCTACATAATCGACACCCTCCAACAATGGAGGGAGAACGCCATAAGGCCACCACTGACTAGATATTATGTGGTGGACCAGTCTCTGTTCAGTATACACTGTAGGTATAGCTCTATAACACCTCGTCTTTGTTCATTAACCATTTCTGACAGCCATCCTCAGGTAGGACTCAAACCCTGGGCCTGGAGCACATTTTGGTGTTTACCCTGATCTCAACACAAGTCTTTACTCAGTTGAAGGTGGTGTGTTGGAGCTGGAAACCACTAAATGGACCAGTCTTCCAGGACCAGTGTTGAGAACCACTGCACTAGCACTTCACAAGTGGTCAGTTTATGACCACAGAGAAGCTTGTCTTGATATTCTGGTTGGAGGAACATTCTCAACATCACTGTCACTGATACACTGGTGTCAGTTCAGCATCACTGCTGTGTGGAGGACAGTCCAATGCCCCAAAAATCTCGTCAGCACTGGGCCTGTGGTCGTTCCTTTGCACTGGTAGATGGGGTAGAGGCGGCAGATCAACTGCATACCAACAGATAGGCTCCAGTCAGTCGCTGCAAACTTGAGACGCGCCTATATGATTGGTGTTTCCGATAAAACGGCCAGTGACTGTAGGTATACAGTAGGTGTAGGTTTAAAGCGGACAAAGGACGTCTGCAAATCATTCAGTCACACTTCTGAGAGCTTATGTCAGAGAGCAAATTTGAATGATGGGTTTTCTGATGCAATTTCAGACTGTACCCTCGAGCATAGGTTTTTCCACATATTTCACAGCGGTGGTTGCGCTCTCGTGTGTGCGTGTTCATGTGCCTGGAAAGCTCAGACTTATCGATGAAGCATCTCTCGCACTCTGGGCAAGAAAAGGGCTTCTCTCCGGAGTGGATTCTCTTGTGCCGGTTCAGTAAGGCCGTGTCAGCGAAACATTTACCACATATCTCGCAAGCTTTGGGTTTAACCCCGCTGTGCCAGCGTTGATGCTTCACGAAGTGGGAGGCGTCACTGAAGCGTCTCCCACAGAGCGTGCAATGGAAGGGTTTCTCTCCAGTGTGAATCCGGCGGTGCGTAGCCAGATTACCGCCATGAGAGAAGCGTTTCCCACACTCTGGACACTCAAAGGGACGTTCCCCAGTGTGCGTTCTTAGATGTTCTCGAAGGAACGCTTCCTTCTTGAAGCACTTCCCACACGTATCGCACTCGAAAGGCCTTTCAGTGGAGTGAGTCTTGAGGTGCGCTTTGAACTTCTTCTCATCGGCTAAGCTTTTGCCACATTCAGGACAAGTGAACGTGACAGCTGGCTGGTGGACCAGATCTTCAAACCCTGTAAAAATGGACTCAGACCGCTTCAATCTTAAATGCGTCTGCACATGCCACTGGAGTCTCCCAGCCGCTGTGAAACCTTTCCCACACTGAGGACACTTGTGGTTTTTCTGTCTTCTATGATAGCGCTGGTGGATCTGAAGCTCTACGGAAAGTCTGAAAGATGCATTACAGTCTGAGCAGCTGAACGGATTCTCGTCCGTGTGGGTCTTTTCATGCCATTTCAGCCTGAGCTGATGGCGGAACTTCAGGCTACACTGCGAACACTGAAGCGTCTTGCCTCTGAAGTGGGTTCGCATATGACTTCTCAACACCTGCTGATGGGCAAAACTCTTGCCGCAGAGAAAGCACTGGTGTGGCTTTGGTTTGGAATGCATATGCTGATGCTTGATCAGACTTCTTGACGTGGGGAAGCTCTTTTCACACGCTGTGCAAGTGTAGGACTTCTGCCCAGTATGCACTCGCTGGTGGACCGTCAGGTGAACGGAATGAGCGAAACCCTTTCCACAGTCGGAACAGCGGTACGGCCTTTTACCCGAATGGAAAGCTTTGTGGATCTTCAGTTTGGTTTCATCCTTGAAGCTTGTCCTACACTTTACACATCTAAAAGGCCGGTCAAAGTTACGTGTTTGCATGTGCTCGCCTTCAGGGGTGATCGGCTTTTCCGGCTTAAGACAAATGACGCTCTTTCTCCGGATGTTCAGAGCAGCGGCCTCTTCTGCGTGAGTCTTCAGGTGATACTTCAGCTCAGGAGACCGTATGAAAGTTTTGTCGCAGTATTTACACTGAAACGGCCTCTCGCCCGTGTGGATCCGGTCGTGGATCTTCAAATTCCGCATGTTGGCAAAATTCTTCCCACATTTGCCGCAGATAAACGTCTCCTCTTTTAAATGCGTCTTGATGTGGCGGGTCAGGTAATACTGTAGAGCAAAACTTTTCCCACACACCTGGCACGAGTGCGGCTTTTCGCCGGTGTGCGTCTGCTCGTGGCTTTTCAGGTTGCTGGCTGTGGTGAACGCTTTTCCGCACTGGGAGCACTCGAACGGTTTTTCGCCCGTGTGCGTCCTTTCATGGATTCGGAGATGGCTGGGATCTCGGCAGATCTTACCACAGTAACTGCAGCAGTTAATTTTATCATGCGAGGAGCTCAGAAGCAGCGCACTGGAAGCAGAGTTAATCTTCTCGTACACCGAGCTAAAATCACCAGATTGGGCAGCGACCTCCACCTCCTTCAACTTCAGCATGTATATTTCATGGTCATCTCGGGAACTGCGCTCATTCCAGCGTCTCCTGCTAGCAGCAGGAGCGTCGTCACTCTTGGGTTCTTTTCGCGTTTCACTAGCTGGATAATCCAGCCACTCACTGGCTGAGCTGTGACCAGTCGCCATGACCTGCAGAATCCTCCCTCAGCAGTGCAGTGTAGTGTTTCTTTGAGCTGGGTCGGTTCTGGTAAAGTCCAGTAATGTTTAAGACATCTCCTCCTGTGAAATGACCTGTAAGAGAAAAAATCCCCTCACATTTAAAGCCCAAATAACACCGTGATCCACTCTGCCATTTCTGATTAGGCCAAACTAAGCTTGAGCCTATCCTAAAAATGTTTTCACCATATTTTCCTCCAATTTTTGGTTTTAAGAGTCATTTATAAATCTCACATCCACTTGGAAATAACATTAACATTAAGCCTGAACAGTATGTGAAAGGTGACAGAAAAACACAGTCACTGAGTTGTAGGATAGTTTTCTATAGGATATATTCTATAGGATATATAGGAGCTATAGGATAGTAGTCATCTGCTATTATTAAAGAAAGAAAAATGTAAAATGTTAAATGTAGATTGTAGAACAGTTATACAAATTTGGGGTAATTTTAGAAATAAACATTTTAAACTCTAAACAAAACAAAAAAAAAGCTTATTCTGATGTGAATATACACAATTTCATATTTAAACAAAAATAAATTATATTAAATTGAATAAATTCAAATGTATAATTGGTGCATTATCAAAACTGAAATGCTGATAATCACTTGAAGTTCTCAAAGAAACTTAACCTTGTAATTACAGAAAAAACAGCCTGGCTTCAATCTGAACAATAAAAACTATTAATTCAACACGTTTCCTATAATTCCTTTTTCAACAACAACCCAAACATAAACAACAACAATAATAATCCTCAATGCTGTACTGGAACTTTTAAAGCGTCACTATAGGAAATTGTCATTTCTTGATCCTGGGCTCCCCCTATAGTCAGGAAGGGTAACTCATGCTTTGAGCCCCCACTAAAGGAGAAGCTGTTTTTCTGAAAGTGAAAGAAGCATGTGGACTGAGGCGGCAGAGTAATACTACAGGGTTTAACACCAAAATGACTCGGGTTACGCAGCGTTACGCCGTTCTTGTGAGCATTGTCCCGGACTATTCAGCAAAGTTACATACCACAGAGGGCCGAGCCCAGAGTAGCAACGATAGAGATGCTTTTCTCCCTATTAGAAGTCAGAGGAGCATCACAGTGATTTTAATGCTGCTATTTTAAGGTAAAAAAGCTACACAGCGCTGCTTTAATGTGCTGAGAGTTTTTATAGGGATGCATTCATGTGTATTGTGTCTGTATTATTATTATTACTACTATTATTGTCAAATTGATCACAATGAACATTAGAAGGTTATGTTAAGGCTCTCAGGGAATATTCTAAAAGATTAAACATCAGGTAAATGTGGGTTAAAACAAATCACAGGAACACCCAATTTCTCTCATGTTTACTGGACATAACCGCTGTTTCATGACAAGGATGAAACTGTGATTTCAAAACTGCTTGACGAGGTTTAATGTGATACAACAACGGCCCATGAACAACACGTTATGTTAAGAGAGCTGTAATCTACAGGTTTATGAAGTGTAGAGAAATGTGGTTTGAGGTGTTTCTGGTTTGCAGTTTCGCCACGTTAAGCCGGGTTAAGCCGTGTATCTTTAGAATATTTCTATGGAAAACGCTTCATTAAACATAAGCAGATTACAGGTTCCCCCTTTCATCAGCAGAGAGTGTCGAAGACCAACATAATGTGTACTGGATTTCAATGCACAAAAGGGCTTTAATGGAAACATGGTTGCTTTGTTCTTACATTACAGTTTTTATGAAAGTTAATGAGATGATGTGAGAGGTTGGTTTGACTAATTACATTTAAGCCGTGTCAGGTTTTTATACACATTATCCCTGAAACACAGAACTGGGATGTTACAGAAATACTGTGGGAGGAAACTATAGGTTATTATGGAAGAATTATACACTCACAAACCTTAAATCTCTGAATTTCGGTTATCTGAATGATGAATGGGCCAGTAGAAATGCTCCAAAATGACTAGGAATAAAATCGATGAAGAACCTCCAATGAAGAGGGTTTTTTTTTTGGGGGGGAGATACAAGGTTTTTATGTGACAGTAACGAGATCGTATTAGTGTAGATTAATTTTATGAGCGTTAATGTTGTTTATGTCCCTTTCTATAAAAAAAATTTCTTCTTATTTTCTTTCTTTCTTTTTCTTTTTAACTGCAGGTTGATCCATTTGTTAGTGTCTAGGAACAGTAACGTGTGATGGAGATCTGGTGTCCCACAGTAGCCGTATGACCACATTTAGCGAAGCTCTTTGCTTACAAAGGATGTCAATGGAAAATCTACATTTTGTGTCATTATTTTTTTTTATTACGTCACAAAAGTTACATCTAAACAATAAAAAAAAATCAAATTTCAACTTGATTACTGTAAAAATGGAGCTGTACTTTAGTACCTTTTACTGCACTGATTATACAGACTGAGACACAGTACTACATTACACATATATTAATATTACACATGACAGAAATCTTACTTACATAAACAATAAATAAAACTAAGGGAACATTTCTTAAAACCAAAAGAACAAAGTATTAAATCGAGGGAACGATTTATTTCGAGAAGCGACTGTTGATTTGAGGAATATGAATATTATTATTTTCTACCTGGATGCTTTAGGGGCTCCTCAAGTTTCCTAAAACAGGAGTTGGGGGTATTCCTGTCTCTTGCTTAATGAAAACATCATGGTTTATTTTTAGTCTGCAGGTTCATCCCTAATCCTGTTGGCAGCAGAGCTCGTCTAGGAGCAGAAACAGGAGATGTCCAGCTTATTTTATTACACAAAGCCAGGAATCGTCCTCATCACGTCTCTGTATGAGGAGAGAAAACGTCAACAGTGGTCGCTTTGTCCTTTGTCCGGACGGGTTCAGGCCAGGATTTAGGAGCATTATCACACGACCACCACAGAAACGGAGGAAAATGACATTTCTAAAAAGAAATAAACGTTTAATTAGATAGTTCAGGGGTTTTCTCGACTGTGTGGCAGCTCTTTATCAGCTGTGTCGCTGTGGATGGAGCGGTGTAACGGGGGACGCTGGCGTTAACGGGAGCAGCAGCAGCAGCAGCAGCAGCAGCTAGGCGCTACGTTCACACACAGCCCGGCTCCGGCAGCTATCTAGCACCAACTGACCCTGACACCGACACTCAAAACCGGGTCGTTTCGTACCGTAGATAGACAGCTGTCACACCGTGTTAATGCCCACACAAGGCAGCGAGCTGACCTGTTATTGTAGCTTCTCAGCTAAAACCCTGTTGTCCGGTTAAGAGGCTTTTTGGCTGAAACTCGGGCTGCCTGCAGTCACGCAGCAGCTCCAGTTCTAGCTTAGCATCACGATATAAATAAAATATCCCCGTTATAGGACCGTCTATGTCAAACAGACCTTTTCAAAAATGTGTAAAGCCTATTACCTTTTTTTTGACCACCTTCTTGCGACCCCCAGGTTGAAAACCACTGGGTTTATAGAGAAAGTCGTCAGATCGCCCCCTGTTGTTAACGTTCAAAACACAGATTAACGACTAATCTGAGCTGGAGCACATTGCCGACTATGCACGAAACGGGCAAGCAATTGTACACCTCCCAAGTGAGTTACCTACAGGTAAAACGCAGAATAGGAGTAGTTTAGAGTGTTTTTCTGAAACGGACTACAAAATCTGTCGCGTCGGTGACCTTGCTCTCATAGGATCGCACGGAGATGCGCAGCACTGAATCATGGGATTTGTAGTTCAGATGTATTGAGTTGTAAACTAAACGGTTCGAGGCTCAGGAAAATGTTCTGCTGTGTATGATTTTATGGTCGCATGTTTTATGAGAGTTTTGCTTCATTTTAAATCCGTGATCTAAATATTCCAAGTGCAAAAAAAAAAAAAAAAAAAAAAAAAAAAACATGATACAAGAATTGAACAAGAAACTAAAAAATATATTATTTTAATATTCATAATTTCAACATGTTAGACATGTACAGTAAAGTCCATTTTGACCTCCTGCTGACTGAGCTGTGCTGAGATACACTGAACAGCTCAGTGTAGTACGGGCTGTGCTACTCCATAGCCTGCAACGGTTCTGACACTCTCACTTTATCTACTGGAGGATGATAACACTGCTGCTCCTCTTAATAATTACAATTATTCATTTAATCATTCATAATGTCTCTGGTTAAAACACTCATAGTATATAATATATAATAGTATCGTATAATAAGTATAAGTTGTATTATTGTATAAGTATAATAATAAAACCCACCCAATACCGACTGCTGCACTGATGTACATTTTATGAATGTAAATATAAATATTTGTTAAAATCTCTGTTCTATCTGTCGGTCTATCAATAGATCTGTCTGTCTATCTATATATCTGTCTATCTGTATATCTGTCTGTCTGTCCAGCTCTCTATTTGTCTATCTATAGATCTGTCTGTCTATCTATATATCTATATATCTGTCTGTCTGTCTATCTATATATCTGTCTATCTATATATCTGTCTGTCTATCTATATATCTGTCTGTCTGTCCAGCTCTCTATCTGTCTATCTATAGATCTGTCTGTCTATCTATATATCTATATATCTGTCTGTCTGTCTATCTATATATCTGTCTATCTATATATCTGTCTGTCTGTCTATCTATATATCTGTCTGTCTGTCCAGCTCTCTATCTGTCTATCTATAGATCTGTCTGTCTATCTATATATCTATATATCTGTCTGTCTGTCTATCTATATATCTGTCTATCTATATATCTGTCTGTCTGTCTATCTATAGATCTGTCTGTCTATCTATATATCTGTCTATCTATATATCTGTCTGTCTGTCCAGCTCTCTATCTATCTATATATCTGTCTATCTATATATGTCTGTCTGTCCAGCTCTCTATCTATCTATATATCTGTCTATCTATATATCTGTCTGTCTGTCCAGCTCTCTATCTATCTATCTGTCTATCTATATATCTGTCTATCTATCTATCTATCTATCTATCTATCTATCTATCTATCTATCTATCTATATATCTGTCTGTCTGTCTATCTATATATCTGTCTGTCTATCTATATATCTGTCTGTCTGTCCAGCTCTCTATCTATCTATATATCTGTCTATCTATATACCTGTCTATCTATATATCTGTCTGTCTGTCCAGCTCTCTATCTATCTATATATCTATCTATATATCTGTCTGTCTGTCTGTCCAGCTCTCTATCTATCTATATATCTGTCTATCTATATGTCTGTCTGTCTGTCCAGCTCTCTATCTATCTATCTGTCTATCTATATATCTATCTATATATCAGTCTGTCTGTCTATCTATATATCTGTCTGTCTGCCTATCTATATATCTGTCTGTCTGTCTATCTATATATCTGTCTATCTATATATCTGTCTGTCTGTCCAGCTCTCTATCTATCTATATATCTATCTATCCAGATCTGTCCAGCTCTCTATCTTTCTGTCTGTCTGTCTAATATTTATATTAATATTATTTTTTCATATGAGAGGGGGAATCTATCTATATATCTGTCTGTCTATCTATATATCTGTCTGTCTGTCTATCTATATATCTGTCTGTCTATCTATATATCTGTCTGTCTGTCTATCTATATATCTGTCTATCTATATATCTGTCTGTCTGTCCAGCTCTCTATCTGTCTATCTATATATCTGTCTATCTATATATCTGTCTGTCTGTCCAGCTCTCTATCTGTCTATCTATATATCTGTCTATCTATCTATTTATATATCTATCTATCTATCTGTCTGTCTGTCTGTCTGTCTATCTATCTGCCTGTCTGTCTGTCTATATATATCTATCTATCCAGATCTGTCCAGCTCTCTATCTCTCTGTCTGTCTGTCTAATATTTATATTAATATTATTTTTTCATATGAGAGGGGGAGCCTCCCTGTTGAATGTCTCAGCCCTCCCACTGGCTCTTACCGTGTGAAAGCAGCGCTCGCTGCTGAAGAACCTTTCACAAACACTGACAGACTGACCGGGTGGCTGCGAACCAAAGCAGCCTGCAGTGTCTCCTCAGACCCTCTTTAGAAAACAACACATTATTTATTTATTTATTAATATATTATTTCATTATTTTATCCCGGCACTAACGTCACTGTAAGTGTGAGATCTCTTCCGGGGTGTAATGTCTGTCAAAATAAAAGTCCTTATCCGAGTCAATCATTTAATAGAGGTCAAATAAAACGGGGGGGATTGTTACCCTTCAGAACAGGACCCCTTCACTGTAAAAGCGAACCTTTACATGTGCATACAGGACAGTGAAGAATAAGACAGCACACATGGGGAAAATAAATTGCATCAGACCTTTTGAGGTTTGAAGTATAATAATAAAACCCACCCAATACCGACTGCTGCACTCATGTACATTTTATGAATGTAAATATAAATATTTGTTAAAATCTCTGTTCTATCTGTTCTATCTGTTCTATATAAAAATATAACAAAAACATATTCTCCAATTAAAAATGTCTAAATATTTTGGACAAAAAAAAACGTATTTAAAGCGGTATATATATATATATATACATACAGCTATATAAATTGATATATTGGCAAAATTGTAATGTTTAACAATATATTAGGCTGCCTCAAACAAGTTCTTTTGTATTTCTGCTTATATACAGTATACAAATACATCATACACTTAATCTGCTGTACAACGTCTTCATTTGTCTTTATTGCTACAAGCTGACAAATCACATTTGCACATATTTTTGAAGAGTATTTCACTGCTGTCCAATGAAAAACATGTATCTCCATTTTTGTCTGTTTTTAGTTTGGTTTGAACCCTGTAGCAGTTCTGTACACTGTAAATCTGGATAAACAGACCAATAAAAAGTTCTAAATTACTTGAAATAAAGAAATTAAAAAGTCTTATTTTACACTGACTTCCATTCAACTCACTCAATTTTGTGTGTTTTTATTTTGATAGGGATCTTTTTGCGCTTGTTTGGAGGGACTTCCTACCCCAAATGTTTCACTTCAATAATAAAAAAGGTGAAATACTTAATACAAATGTACAGATCACTACAATCCAGTGGCAGAAAATAGATCAGCTGACCTTAAAAACACCACAGGGAATAAATCTCAGGACTGCGGTGACCCAGATGATATTTCAGAATTAATTAGATCACAGCCGTTCAGTAAACGTGTTGAGATTAGATTTGGCCCCATTGTTTGATAAGGAGGGGAAATAAGGGGGAGGCTGTATCTTACCTTGAGGGTAAGGTGGGCTTCATCTTTCACATTACCCTACTTTAAACTCTTATGTTGGAGCAGAGAAAGAAAGCAGAGAGACAAGAGTGAATAACGGTGCTCTTCTCTAGTGTATCAACATACACACACACACACACACACACACACACACACACACACACCCACCCTGTCAAGGCCATGCAGCCGCCACAGTTCTACTAAACCCTGAGGCAGTGCAGCACTAATGGATCTTGAAACTCAGTTTAGTGAAACCATTAAAAGCCGGTGATGAGGGTAGACCTGTTTGAGTGTGCTGCAGATACAATATGCTAGATCAGCAGAAATGAACATGGTGTTATATGGGTGTAGCAAAGAGAACCAATCTCTCTGTTGTTTATGAATCTGATCTTCATGCAGAATTAGCTGTGAGGAGGAGAGAGAGTGTGTGTAGGGCTGTGCTGGAAAAAGGCCTTCAGGAATATTCCAAAGGTCAGTAGATACACATTTTTTTGCCCTTAGAAATGGCTCCAGCCTGTCAGAGGGCATAGCAGACACACATTTACACTCACATGACAGCAAAAAACCAGAGTACATGACAACACTGTAGGAGTCGAACCACATAGGCGGTACAATGCCATGCACACAGCGGTAGGGAGAATATCACAGCTGTTTGGCCATTTTTTGAACCCTGTAGCTGCTTCTGTACACTGTGTACATATATTGAGATGAACAGGCCAATAGAAATGCAGCAAATGACTTTAATTAGAAATGAGAATAAACTCCTCTTCTCTTACATTGACTTCCATTCAAAGCTAAGAACATTTTTGCTCTCTCCTGTGAACTCATTCTCTCCCATTTTGGAGATACGTGTGTTTCATTGGACAGAGACAGTATATAGTAAGTAAAGTGAGCTGTGGATGAAGGCTGGTGAACGTGCTGCAGAACCAATCTTATAAGTGCAAGTTCCACCTGGAAATCATAAGTTAGTGTGAATTATCATTATGGTATTTTTATGGTTTAGCGTCCTAAACTGTGCCCTAGTCACTATCCCCTATTTCAGATGACTCTATTGAGCACTCTATTAATTCCAGTTCAGACACTCGTGTGTGTGTGTGTGTGTGTGTGTGTGTGTGTGTGTGTGTGTGTGTGTGTGTTCGTGAGCTCACTGCTGTCTGACAGCATTCAATTAAAATGTTGATCTTCCTCTGAGAAACTGAGCGCAAGTCTTCAAACCGAACAACGCAATGAATTATGGGTATTTCATGTCAATGAGGGCATATTGTTTGTACACTAGTTAATGCAGAACATTGTGGGATTCTTACAGTGCCCAGAAAATTTGGCAAAACCCCAAAGGAGTGCACTACATAGTGAACAGGGGGCCGTTTCACTGTAATGGCTGACAGGATGACGATTAAAGGATGACAGGATGTATTTTTTATTTTAAAAATATAAATAAAGTACAAATTGCATCTTTATTTATTTTTTTAACAATTAAAAAGACATCATTTTAATCATCTACAATGCGTACGATGTGAACTGCTTGTGTACTGTTACAAAACTGAATTCTAAGAATGATAAATGAACAGACGTCAGGATACTTCATATTATAAATATCTAGTTTTTCTGTTGGATTGTGAATGTTTTTATAATACAATAATTTATACTATTATACTATGTTTGAAGGGAAAATGCTGCTAAGATAAGTGAATAAACTGAACAACATGACAACACTGCATTCTGGAGAGGAGTTTCTTCAAGGGCTCTTTAGTAAGGGTTACATGCAGAACAATCTGAAAGTTGTTCTTATATAAAGATGCACAACCTGGATGCTTCTTTAAAGACTCTTACAGTATGGGTTTCATTATTATGAGCCAAATAATCTTTTTTTTTTTTTGCTGAGTGTACTTGTTCTTATGCAGTTTGTGAGATTAACATACACAGGTTATTGAGTTCAGCTTCTCTGCAATCTTTTTATGCTCCATGCAGCACATATAATACCCATATGATACTCAGATCCAGTATAATATAATAATAATAATAATAAAATAATAGTAAACATGCCTGTATAGTGTCATATGTGTGGTTGGTGTGGCACAACACATAACAGATAAAACCACTAGCTGCCAGGGAGCTATTACACTATGTGGGAGACCAGGGTTCCATTCCCAGTCTGGGTGACCGTATGCTGCGCTACACCAATAAGAGTCCCTGGGCAAGGCTCCTAACACTACATTGGCCCACCTCTGTAATACGAGTTACCTTGTCGCTCTGGATAAGAGCGTCAGCTAAATACCGTAAATGTAAATGTCATATCATCCAGCAGTGGTAACTGATCACAAGGCCGTCTGTCTTTTTTGCGGTCTGGATTTACAAGCTGATTCAAAAGGTATCCTTCCCACGCTTCTCACTAAATGGGCACATACACAAATCAACACTCAACAAGCACACTTACACAGCAGACAGGTTTTTATTTCACTACAAAGAAAATGCTGTTTGAAGAGCACCACAGTAGGAGAGAAACCCAAAACGCCCTCCTCTCCCTCTCGAATTCCAAATGTTAAATTCTACATTTTCATAATTACAGCTCATCGTTATTCTTTTCACATGCAAAGAGCTACAGCTCTTTTTTTTTGGAAGGAGGATTTGGAGAGCCTTAGGTCGCTTAGAAAGTAAAACCAATTTAAGAGGTTAAGGCTGCAAAATTCAAGATTATTTCCAAACAACTGAGATCAACTTCTTTCTAGAAATGTACATCAAAACAGCAGACAACCATCTAAATCACTTATTTTGCAACCATCAAAATGAAAATATAGGGACAAAAAAATATGAATGAAAATGAGCTGCAGATGTTAGGCTGCACATTAGAAATGAATGAAAATAACACTAAACACAAGTAATACTACTTAAAATAAAACCACTAACAATGCTCGTTATATTAATTATAATAATATAAGGACTCCAGTGGTCATTCAATCAAATCCATGGGTTGCACAATATTCTATTCAAACTTCTGTCCAACTCTGAGGAAAATGATAATACACACACACACACACTGACACCAGCTCACTCAAGTAAAGGTTTCACTCCCTCTCAAAGCCCAACTTAAACTCACCAACATGCATTTATCATGCATTTAAAAATGGAAGAAATATCCTAACAGAAGAAGTCATGAAGCTGTATCGGGTCTAACACTCTTACGATTAATGCACTTCAGCTTCAAATGATACTGCATACCTTAAAAACTTAAATCATTCAGCAGATTATGAAACAGACGATCTACATCCATATCTAACAGATAATGAAATAGACTATCTAGATCCATATCCAACATTAGCCCTAGTTTCCAGTAGCCTGTACAAACTTGAGCGTCCGACTCTACATCCATCAGTAGCCCTAGATTCACGTAGCATAATAAATACAAAATCAGTGCTTGAGGTGGTTGATTTTCTAAGTTGACCATTTGTCTGAAAATACATTCAACATGAATTGTCATGGAAAACGAAAAGGTTCAGTGTTCTCTCAAGTTGATTAATAGTGAAAGCAGGTGAAATGTAACAGCTTGTTCTTTTCTTTTTTTTTTATCTGAAAAACAAAAGATGACTTGACCTTTCCTTAATTTGTAAAAATGCATAGCAAGGTAATCATCCCGTGCAAAGGACATTACACATGGCTTTCATAGATGACTTGGCTTGTCAGTGATGCCCCTCCTTCTTCTTCTTCCTCCTCAGCCTTCTCATCTGCCTTCTCATTCTCTTCTGGCTCTGCCTCCACAGGCAGCTGGGCCAACGGGCCAGGAGAAGAGGGCCCTTCGGCCATGGTTGGAGCCTCCATGTTGCAGTCTGCTTCAGCAGCAGGCGGGTGAACTGAAACCTGAATAGCGATTTGTTGAGGTTGCTCATGAAGCGAGGCGTCATCAGAATCTGTGTTTGGAGACCCACTCCGCTCCCTCTCCCGCGTTCTTTCCCGCAGGATGGTGAAAACATTGGCCACCGCCGATCCTCCAGCAGCCCCGCCGCTGCGGCAGCCACCTTCGTGACCTTCAGGGGCCTGTCGAACAAAAGTGTGCCTCATCTCCTCGACTCCTACCACTTCGAGAAACTCTTCCATGAAAGTGCGGCAGTTCATGATGAGCGGCGGCAGGGGAATGCTACGCGCCAACTCTTCGATGTAACGCGCAAACTCCATGGTCTTGAACTGCGTGACCTTTGCCAGCTCCAACGTTTTCGCAGACGTGATGATCGGAATCCGTTTTGCAATCTCAAAGGCCTTCTGGAGCTTCTCTGCACCCTCGGTGCGGAAAAACTCGTTAATGGCCTTCTCCGTCTTCTTAAGGTGGCTGCTCATCATGCACAGACGAGTTATGTTTAAGATCATGATTATGGTAAAAGTCACCAGACACACGACCATGTAGTACACTCCCATGTCGCCGTTCGTGAAGACCACACGGACCGTCACCGTGTAGTTAGCCGTGCCATGAACATTGGATGCCATGCAGGTATATTTGCCACGATCTGCGAAACTGATGCTAGTGATGTTGAGGATTCCATTATCCAGAATCCACCATTTGCCATCTGTGGAAACACAAGAAGAGAACAACATGGTCAGGGCAGATTACAGTATTTTAACACCTCTAAAAGAACAAAATTCATTAAAAAAAATTAACTACAGTTTTAGGGGTGATGTAAAAAAAAAAAAAAAAGGCAGATGCATTAGGATGCAGTGATACCCAACATACTAGATGGCCATAATTACATTTTGCTAATTACAATTACAATTTTAGGCTGTTTGGGTATGAACATCTAATTAAAACTGCGCTCTAATTTTCATTGTTTTAACACAAATTGTGCAAATTGTTTTATTCATGGTATTGTTTTAAATAAGAAATTCTACATCGTACTAAAAAAATAAATCAACAAATGGTCAAACACTAAAATTAGGAATACATTATGAAATCTGAATAGAATTGGTATCAGCAAAAAGCACAGATATTTAATTTTGGCCGACAGACTGAGTACAGGTACAGTACAGTACACCTGAGTACAGGTGTTTGTATTGAACTCCAGAAGAGTGTTGACTGCACTAAAATATCATTTTATTATTTATTCATTTACTACTTTTGAAACATAACAGAAATAAATATTATAGAATTACTTCTTTGCAATGTCAATCCAGACTGACATAGTCCTAGCTGCTAAATTTCATAAATAAGAATTATAGTGGAACAGAATTGTGACGTCAAATTACCAACTACTTTTAAAAACAGGGCCGTAATCAGACATTTCCATAAGAGTAAGACCGATAGTAAGACATAATTAACCCCTTGAGAAATAACTCTTGCTTGAGTAGCCTTTATCTAAATAAGCAGTCTTTATACAGGAGAGCGTAAGCTCAGCAGTTATGCTTGGTCAGAGGTTCTGTGATCTATGAATCCATGAGTCATTCCCTGTATAGCACAGTTCTGCAGCAGTGCTATTACTTACTGCTGTCAGCCAGAGTCCATTTGGCCAGACCTGTAAGCAAGAGCCTCAGCTAATGGCAATTCATTAATGCCTTAAGCACTCTTGCAGAACTGAAGTACATTTAATCTTAGTCCTCAAACGGCCGACGAGCCTAAAGTGTCAAAACTGGAAAGTACTAAGTAGCTGTCTATGTTAACCTATGAACAAGCACTATTCGATTCATTACTACAGTATTTGCCACTTACTGTTTTTCTTTGTTGTTGTGTATTCATTACAGTAAACAGATATACACAATTAGACACATTAATATTAGAACTTTTACATTTCCTTAAGGAGCAGTTTCCAACATTACTCGTAACTCCTCGTTAGTAACTCATTAGCAACCATTATTTACCATAATTTTATATCACCCTTTCACATTATTATCTATACAAAGCTGCTTTAATTCAAACATACGGATTGATTTCCTATCAATCTACTATCTACTATTGTAGATTTACGCTTCTATTCTGGATCATCATCTTGCTACATAACCCAATGCATGGTTTCCTAAATAGCAGCAAGTTGTTTCAGTCCTGAAGCAGCAAAACATCCCCACATCTGTCCCACTACATCCACTGTGTCAGAAAGCTGGTGTGCAATGCAACACTGTCTTTAAGCCACACATACAAGGACGCATGTCAAAATAAACCATTCACTGGGACTGAGATAAGCACTAATCATAGTGGTGGACGATATGGTAAAAATAACACGCAGTAAAACCAGTGCAGAACAAAGACTGAGGAAAGGCTGAATGTCACAAGCTCTACAGTTCTAAGGAAACACTATTGCTTAAAGCTACTAGCCACAAGCCCTTTATACGAGAATAGCATAGAACCTGGAAAGCAGCCACTTTCTCTCTTAAAAATAAAAATGCTACAAAAAGTTCTTTACAGAAGAACCATGTTTGTTCCATAAAGAACCCTGTTTGCAAAATTATGTATGGGTGAAGAACATTTTAGGAGGTTTTTAAAGCAGCAGATGTAACCATGCTTCAACAATCTTAAGGTTCCTTACACATCTCCTTCACAAAAACAGCCCTCTATGGAACCAAAACTGGTTGTTCTGTGGTGCTGCCTTTGCAGCACCTTTATTTTTAAGAATGTATATGTATGAACGCATGTCTATTAAAACACTAAATGTCTAGATAGACTGTGTATAAAGGGCAGGTCACAATCAGACTCAATGCATGAATATGCTTGTTAAATTCACTTCTCTAAAAGAAAGTCTGGTTTAGTAGGGAATGAGGGCAATCATCTCTTGCATCATGAAGCCAGAGGCCTGTGTGTGCAGGCTCATTTCTGGGCATCAATAAAGCATGCTCAGACTGGTTAAGAATGAGGCTCCGACAACAAAACGGTCAAAACCATTATAGCTTGCTGCTACACAGACTGCACAAAGAAACAGCAACTAATGACTGTTCTGGACACAGCATAGCTGCTCTAATTAAACGATACCATCCCAGTGAATCAAAGACTAGAAAAAAACTAAACAAAACCATGTTCTGACCCAGTTCTCTAGCGATCACAGTTTGGTCTTTCTTTGTAAAAGTGTCTCAGATCCATATGCTTGTGCAATTTTCCTGAACTTTTCCATCAACTTCAAGAACTGACTGTTCACTATCTGCCCAATACATCCCACCTCTTGACAGATGCCACTGTTGATAAAGATAATTCATGTTTTTTCACTTCACCAGTCAGTGGTTTTATTGTTATGGTTGATTAAATTTCTTCATTGAATTTTGAATCTTTCTCCCAATTTTGACACTCCACACTCAATTCCCCTCCAACACATGCAAAGCCAACCACTGCCTCTTTTCGACATGCCCAGAGGAAAGAAGCAGGCCCCCCTCAGCTCCAACGCACCAGCTAACACCTGACACCTGTGCCGGCCAACAATGCTAAGGAGTGATGAAGGGAGTGAGCGGCATCTTCCCACCTGGAGAGAGCACGGTCAACTGTGCTCACTCAGACTCCGGCTGCTAATGGCAAAGCAGCATTGCTCAGGATTCAAACTCACGGACCGCCAGGTCATACTCGATCAGGGTATTTTTATTTATTTATTTATTTATTTATTTATTTTTAAACTCCATCATAATCAAGAGTTACACTGATGGTGTAACAGAGAATGTTTTACCATCGTAACATAGATAAATCAATCACAATTACTGGTGGTTTTGTAAAGCAATAGTTGTAAACATAAAGACCCTTGAATTCAATCACATGGTGAGTGTTTCTACAAGAAATTATTTCACATCAAACCTTTGACTACACCAACACAAGGATTTGTTTAGGATTATTATATTATATTGTGAGAGATTTGATGAATCCCTCTTTTAAGCTCAACAGAAACACCTATGTTATGGTTTTCAAATTTATTTTGTGCAGGAAGTCTTTTATAAAGCTCATCTGAAACTGAAGTTTTACACGGTTTATCCCTTTACACCCACATCCTTCACACGAACAGCAAGACGAGTCATACACCACTGTGAAATGACTGCTGAATGACTTTTTGAAAGAGCAAAGCCTGCTTCTTGTTTTTCCCCCAACAGTGTAGTGTAGCCCCCTTACCACAATGCAGAACTTACCACTCTCTTCAGTGTTTAAGAGGTGACCATGCGAGTTGAACCAGCGCACGTTTGGAAAAGGGTCACCGGTGACATTGCAGTCGACCAAAACGAAGTTGCCCTCTCGGGCGATGATCTGGCTGATTGTGGTGAGCACCACGGGGACCGAGCCTCCATCCGGCCTTATCCGGCTTTCGCTGCTGTTTCCATCCGCCAGCGAGAAGTTCAAGGCCCCTGCGGTGCGGATGCTGAGAACAGACACTAAATAAATTAAAACGTATCCGTTTACTCCTCTCATTTTGGCGTCAGTGGCTTTCTGGACCAGCCCCTGAGATGAAATGTCAGTCCACTCTAGTCTTCATGTTAGACTGACAGGTTATCTGCAGGCAGCCCAGCACACAGAGCCAGGACTCCTGATAGTTGGAGTCGTCCTCAGTTCCTCAGCAGCTCCACTGCAATGAGAAGGAAGGACAGAAATTAGGAAGTGTGTCATTTAACCAGTAGATAATCATCTTAACTTTATTACAAGATAAAACTCACATGAATAACACCTTCAAATGAATATTATGAACTGTATATATTATAACTTAGCTATAAAAAGGGGGATTGGGGGTCGGTATACTGCATAAACAAAGCCACCAGGCTTACATCCGCACTGATCCCCACTATAACTATCGGTCAGAGCAATTTGCACGAATAAACAAGAACAATATTTGCCAATATAGCTAAAAAAACAGCGGAAAGCAAATTAATAAACTGTAATATTACACAGAAACAAAGAGACAACCAGCTAGCTAACGTTACTGAACCGTTAACGGGAGCTAACGGTACCCTGCTTCATGATAGCGAGCAAAACTGCACGTCCATTAAGAGCCCAGTCGCTTTTTTCAGAATAAATAGCAGTAAAAACTGTCAGTCAGTGTCTGAACCAGTGTTTAAAGCCCAATAATGGCCTGAACAGTCAGAGAAGAGCCGCGGTTCAGCTCTTTCACGGGAGCCTCTTCGATAAACTAGCGGCCGTTAGCTCTGGCTAGCTAGTCAGCTGATGAGCCCCAACAGCCGGAGCCGGATATCTGCTCTAGGTTCCACTAAACCGCGAGTCGCTCAATTACCGGTTTTACACACGACAGAAAAACACAGATCACAACCGATAAACGCCGTCGACCACTGCGGCACCGCCATGCTGACCGCAATGACCGCTCTAATAACGTTTTATTGACCGTATCTAGATGTCAGGAGAGCTCATCTCCAGTGCAGAGGGAGGGAGAGAGGGAGGGAGGGAGAGCTAGCGGTAGTCGCCGTCTTTAGCTGACTAGCCAGCGTAGGCTGGTCACATAACTTCGCCTAAAACATGATAGATGTCCTTCAAAATGTCCAGGGTCGCTCACCACATTGTTTACCGAGAGGGAGATCTTTGGTTTGCGGTTGATTTTGCTGCAGAAACGGCGGTTAAATGAAGAAATGCTGCTTTGTGTCCATCGGTGAATCTCTCCTCCACCACAGCCTCCTCCTCTCTCTCTCTCTCGCTCTCTCTCTCTCTCTCTCTCGCTCTCTCTCTCTCTCTCTCGCTCTCGCTCTCTCTCTCTCGCTCTCCTCGCCTCGCCTCGCTGGCGTTCTGAGTGTGGGCAGTCTCTTCTGCTGTACTAGCTCTAGCTCTCTCTCTCTCTCTCTCTCTCTCTCTCTCTCTCTCTCTCTCTCTCTCTCTCTCTCTCTCTCTCTCTCTCACACACACACACACTCAGTGTGACAGATTAACACAGTGTAAGCTTCTGTATGAAACACATACAAACACTAACAAACTGTCAAACACACACACATACTGATAAACTGACAGTGTGAGCCTTCATACACACACACACACACACATACTGATAAACTAACAAAGTGTGAGCCTACACACACACACACACACACATATATATACACACACATACATACACTGAGAAACTGACAAAAGTGTAAGATTACATATATACACACACACACATTAATGAATTGACAAAGTGTATGCCTACACACACACACACACACTGTACGGCCCTCGAAAGTGGCTTTGGGCTCTGAACACAGTACGAGCCTTTAATCCAGATTCTTTGAACGCTGTGAACTTCTCCAAACTGAGAGAGCTGGTGGAGGCCTAAGCCACATCAAGATGATCTTCACACACATACACACACAGATTTAACAAAAAGACTTAAAGAAGAAAAGGCTACACACATTCTTAAGCAAATCACCCTTGTTATGCAAAAATCTCCAAAAGGGCAACTTTAAAGGAGATGAAGAAAACATCCACAAAAGTCCTAATAAAATAATACAATATTTTATTCAAACTCCTTTCTTCATCATGACATTTGGACAATATAGGGCAGATTTATATGATTAAATGTCCAAAAATGGAAAGCAGCATATTTCTTGTGTGACAGCAATGACATGAGCGTTACACACCTTTAAAATGATTTAATAACAGTGCATTTTGGTTGTTTGCTTTTTATTGTGTGTGAAGGGGTGCAGGTTTCATGTATTTTCAGTGCAATGGGTTTATAAATACGACACTTTACTCAGAGAAGTAATAACCGATTAATCTCACTCAGATGACGAGGCAATAATTTGTTCCTTTATGTAATTTATATGTTATATAAAATAAAACTGTAAGACTTTACGCACCCGATCAATCAATAAGAGTGAGAGAGGATCTTCAGACCAGAAGCAAATGAGCACTCACTCACACTAAAATAAACACCAGTAAGGAGCGGGTCGATGAGAGTTTACTCAAAATAATACAGAGACTTAGCTGAGTGAGTCCACTGTACATAAACACTTCAGCTGAGTACTGTACACAGTCCTGTCTGTCTTGTTCTCACACACACTGTACTCAGACAGTCTGTATTTTGAAAGTGTACAGCCAGTGTACAAGTTCCTCCTTCAATTCAGTACAAATCCTTTTAGTGAGCAGAGGCTGGAGAAAGAGAGACACAGGCAGTATTGTGCTCACTCTTACAGTGACTGTGTAATATTTATACTGCAATAAGCATCAGAGCAAACACCACATTTACCCAACCGACTTATTTCACAACGTCTGAAACCAAGGGTATTCATAGAAAGGTCAGTCCTACTCGTTTGCTGCAGTAACTTTTCTACTACTTCTGGGTTCATAAAGAAAGTCTCTAACCAATCCAGATGTAATTTGTTTATGCAGCTGCATACGAGCCTAAAGCAGCGGCTAGAAGGGAATAAAGCCTCTAGCCTCTGTGGAGTGGTTAGACTGCAATTTCTAGAGTTATGGAGCTCCACCCAATACATATGGGTGAGTTGAAGTGGTGGTTTGATCCAGAACTAACCATCCAACATTCAACCTAAATAAATGCAATCAATTTTCTACAGCAATGTTCCAACATCCTAGAAGAGTAGAAGCTGTTACTGCAATAAGGGGGGGGGGGTTAACTCCCTATGACTACCCCTGATATCAGAAGAAGCGCTGGCTGAGCAGGTGTCTGCACATCTTATAGTATATAATGTCGCAGGTGTCTTAACTGTTCAAACGCTTAAACCTGACATGCAGGACTGACTTGAGCACCTAGTCTAACAGTGGCCAACCCAGTAAAAAATTCTAACGGCCTGCACAGCATAAGCTCCCACCTACTGCAGCATATTCAGCACAGCATTCTCCCTCATCTGTATTACATTCTTCACCACGTCCTTCACACTATAGACCAGCTTTCACTTTAGAGACCCTGCAGGCCATCGCCCGTGTTTAAAAAAGAAAGGCTGTATGCATCTGATTAATCAATAGGAGTTTGTGTGAGAGAGAGAGTGTGTGTGTGTGTGTGAGAGAGAGAGGCCTTCCGAACATGAGAAAAATAAACACAAACAATAAATGGGTCGATGTGAATTTACTCAAAATAATACAGAGATGGGGTCAGTCTGGGTAGCTAGGTCAGTGAACTATACATACAGGCTGGGAGTAAGTACTGTAAGCAGTCCTGTTTCTCTGTCTCTCTTCTCTCTTCTCTCTTTCTGTAGCACTTGACTGCTCACACTTACACACACACACACACACACACACACACACACACACACACACACATACACACACTTACACACACACACACACACACACTTACACACACTGCACCCGGGCAATCTGTATTTTAGTAGAGTTTGCATACAGATGGTGGTACAACCTCAAGTTCCTCCAGACCAGGGCAGAGAGAGTGAGAGACAGAGAGAGTGAGAGACAGAGAGACAGAGGCAGAGGGAGATATTGTACACTTACTGTGGTGTCATTTTTAAAGCACCAGCACAAATTTGGAATCGTTTGTCATATTAGTTTTTTTATTGAATAATATATTTTACAATGAAGATTGAAATGTTAAAAACTAGACAACCCAAAGAAATTTATTTAATGTATAAAGTTTTTTGATAGAATTATATTTATTGACAAGATATCTGCCTAGAGGTTTGATCATCAGGTTTCACACAGCATTCTTTCGTTTATTTTGTCACTTTTTCCCTTTTTTTTTTTTTTTTGGTACGACAAATGAACCTACCCGTTCATGGCTTCCACTAGCACTAGCAATGGTCCCGCCACTAAACACGTCTCCTTTTTTTTCCCTTTTACTTTTCAAGCAGCCGACAGGTACAGAGTAGGAAGTGCATTAGACTGCTGAGCCCAAAATATGCTAGAAATAGATATCTCAGAGTTCATTTATTATATTATTCTATAACCACATGGCACTATTCACCCTGAATACTTAATGCTAAAATCTAGCGTTTATGACACAAATGTAAAATAAATGTGTAAACATAAGATGATTTACAGACAAACGTTTCCTGTCTATCCAGATAATATCAGACCATTTTAATTAACCCTTTAAATGACCATCAATCAAAATATAGTACATACTCGTAGTGTGTCAAAGGCGTGAACTGATTGGCGGCACAACTGCAGTAAGAAACGGCCAGATTGGTCACTGCAGAAGCAATTTCGGTATCTGTGCTCAAAGGTCTTCCTTCATGAAAAATCAATCTTCAAGTATTCTCACAAAGCCTCCTTAATAAGTGCAGAGAGCCTCTTGAAAGCCTGTTGAAGAACAAGAGTGGAACAAGAGTGTGACCAAAGTTTCATTTCGGCATCATTCGGTCTGCATGTGTGAAGATGTGTGTGCGACTGTGAGAATGACACAGCTGCTGCAAAGTGTGTCTGCAATCGTCATGAAGGTGAGATACCTCATCAATCTGCTGAGGCGTGGAGAGGGAGAACGCGGCTCTCACGTAGGGGCAGGGCTCAGAGCTGTGGATGTTAAACACTCCTCCAGGAACAAGGAGAACCTAAACAAAGAGTTTGGAGAAAATCTGGTTGAAATTAGAGCTTGGAATCTGATCCCCTCTGAACTTGATATAGAGAACATTCTGCCCAGGTGCAGCCTAACCTGATCCACAATATCACATACAAAACTGTAGCTATCTGTAGCTATCTGGGTAATATTGACTGTAGCTATCTGGGTAATATTTATATATGCTAGAGCTGGGCGATATGGAAAAAATGTATATCACAATGTTTAAAGACATTTTTTACGATATACGATATTTATCACAATATTTCATCATGTAGACAAAATGCACCAACAGCTTTTTTCCATTTTCCAAATGCTCTTCCATAGTGACTACTGTGATTTTTTACTCCACTGGATTAAATAAGACTGATTAGACTTTCTGTAATGAAACGTGCAGATAATAAGTGCTCTTTAAGCACTGACGATATCCACTATACATCTGATAAAGGTATATTGTGTTCCATGATAACAAATGTATCACGATACGATACAATTGTCAATTGTTTAAGCAAAATCTACATATTTTCAATAGGGTTGAGGTCATTCTAAAGGCTTAGTGTTAGCCTGCTTTATTCATATCCATAATCATCTTTGATGTGTGTTCAGGGTCACTGTTCAGTTGGATGTTCTCAGAGGTTGTGCTGAGGAATTCTGGAGTAGTCCTTCAATATTTCATTCATGCATGTGCCAGTTCAATTGGCATCATGGCAGCCCCAGACCACGTTGCTACCACCACCATGCTTAACGACTGGTACAGTGTTCCTGAGGTTGAATGCCTCACTTTTCCTTAATCTTTTTCTCATCTCACATTTAATAAAACCTTCCTCCTGAAGACCTGTTCTTTGCCAATGTGGTCAGCTGCAAATGTTAGACTTCAAAGTGTGGAATTTGGAGCTGGGGCTTTTTTTTTTTATAGTAATGTAAAACTCACAGTTAATGTGTAGACAGTTAACACTGGTGTTCCAGCAGCTTTCAGTCTCATGGCAAGGTTGTGACTTGGTGGTTCTTATGTTGTTCCCAACCAAGTTCCTCTCAGATGAAGGTGACAGTTTGGGTCCTCTTCCAGACCTTTGCAAAGTGGCTACACAACTTGTACTTACGGGCAGTCATTTGAATTGATGATCTTGGAATCTGCAGTTGTTTAGTTATTGATCCGGGAGACGTTCCTGATTTGTGCAAATCTCAATCTTTCCTAGATCTTCGCTAAGCTCCTTGGATGTTCCCATTGTACTGTGTGCTGTCAATTGTCAATCCAATGAGCGCAGTCAAATAGACTTATTCCATGTGAGTACAGAGAAACGACCAGCTGTAGTCCACCATGATCACTTCCAGGAAGTTAAGAAGTCTTGGTCAGTTGAAATATATTAATATTACCTTTAGCACCACTGAATTTATAAAAATGTGTCCCCTGGGACTGTCTAAAACTTTTAATTATCCATTTCTACCTGGGAAGCTTTTGATAAGATAAGAATTTGATAAGAATTTCTCCTCTCTCTCTCTCTCTACACACACACACACACACAGAAAGGCCAAAAGACTGCACTACCAGACATCTTTTCAAAATGTTGAAAAACGGCAGCTCTGACTGCAGATGGAAGCAGACAGAATGGCTCATTGTGTTCTGTGCTCTTTTCTAAGTGGAAACAACCAATCAGCACAGCCTCTGTTTAAGTGTGAATGTGTGTGTGTGCGCGCGAGTGTGTGTGTGTGGGAGGTGATGAAACATTCTGCTCATACGCAGGCAGGCAGGATCTTTGCTTGGATTCATGCTGGTTAATTTCCACTAAAACCCACAGACTCACACACACTTAAGCTCTCCCCTCTGAGCCCCAGTAAAGCTACCATGTGACATTCAGCACAGAGAGTAGCGCTAATTAAACACTTCCAAAAGGACATAAAGATAGGCTGGAATTTGAATACATAAGCTTTGCATAATGCACTTTCTTTGTGAGGTACTAAAGCATCTGAGGTGAGACATTTACCTGCTTGTTCTGCCCACTGTGTGTGTGTGCATTTTGTTATATGTTTATAGAACATATTGGATTCTTGAAATTCAAACACTGAGTGAATGATTAAAATACATCTGGTCCTATGTGTCTATGTGTGTGTACCTCTTTTTCCAGTGCCTTCTCCATTATAAGCTTCTGGGTGTCTTTAATGCCCTTCAGTTTAATCCACAGGAACATACCAGCTGCTGGTGCATGCCACTCTGCTACATCTGTAGAAAACACACACACACAAACACACACACAAAACAGAAAAATCACATAAATCATTCACCAACTGTTTGAATTTCAACACCACAGTGTGAAAGAAGGACAATAATAAAGAGACAGAGGTTGAACATTACGGCCTGTAGTTTAACTGTAAGCCACATTAATGAATAACTTCACTTGGTTTTCTGTTTTATTCAATTCAATCTAATAAATCACCACATAAAATGAATCAGGGCTAGCTTTTTTCGAAAGCATCGCAGCACCAAGAGGATTCTTAAGTGGTTGAGTGAGCATCACACTGAACACCACAATGCATTGAGGGAAAGTGGTCCCAGACTCAAGACTAAACCTACAGAGCCTTTGAATACTAATAATAAATGAGTTGCGCTTACAAGACGAAGCACTTAAGCTATTACTGGCTAAGAGAAAGAAATGATGCTTGCAAAGCTGTTCAAGCCTGACATAAAGATATGAAGGTACCATTTGCTGTTGGTTCATGTTTTAGTATGCATTATGCTCTGACTGTGATGAGAAGCCTGCAGACATAGAGAAAGCAATCAAACCTTTAAGCCATTTGTCTGCTGATGAGAGCATGGCGTTCCTCTGGGCTCTATAAAACTCCACCACCCTGGGACACACAAAGAAATTTCCACTGTACAGCATCTACCACAACAGTTTCTTCATCTTCTGCATCGTCAACATTAAAACAGATTTTCAAACTAAGATAATAATAATATTCTGTTATATAGAAGATCCCTAAAGGGGTCCTGTGGAATCTGGCAACAAGACGTTATCCCTCTACATTGTACATTGTGAGGTGGGGCCTCCGATGAGCTTTGGGTGCCCGTGACCCATTTGCTAGTTCACCGGTTGTCCTTTCTTGGAGCATGTTTAGGTAGGTACTGACCTGGACTGCATACCTGAAAACACCTCACAAGACCTGTCTAGACCTGTCCAGTCCAGTTGATCCAGTCGTCTAGCCCTCCTTATATTTGCCATTTTTTTATGCTTTCAACACATCAACTCCAAGAACTGAATTGATCACATCTGCACCTGCACTTGCAGCCCTGCAATCTCACCTCATCTGTGTGTGCCTGTGAGGACCCCAAGGCTGCAGTGTCAATTTGGTGCGTGAAGAGGTGCTCACAAGAGTCACCTATGTTCCCTTAATGCTGCCTTCAGCAAAGGATTCCACAGCAGCCTTTTAGGGAAAACTCCTTGAGATACAGGAGATGACCATATTCAATTATCATGCCACATAACTGTATTATCCTTGCAGCTCAATATACAGTAGATTGAGCCACAGCAATTAACAAATTAGCTTTAAATGGTTTTGTTAAGGTTTGCTCAGTTTTCTTCTCAGTCCACCTACAAGCCAAGGTCAACCCCTAATAGCCCTACGTCCAGAGCTTTTCCAGGAAATCTATTGTCACTCAGTTTAATACTGTCCACAGTGAGTCATGCACCTAAGCAATAGAGCCAGGTTGGTATTCTGCATTGAGTACTGCTATTAAACAATGACACTCCTTGGCAGTTGGTCACATGGTTTAAACCAGTTCAGCTGCTTTTAACTCACCCATCAATGTGTTTCAGAAAACCCTCCTGACCCCAACTGTGCAGAAGCTGAGAGACCATGAGCTGTGGATGT